>NC_038241.2:2794047-2953235 GCF_000004515.6 Glycine max
TTAAATAAATCATAAATTTTAATTGATATTAATATTCTAATAAAAATTAGTGGAAAAAATACACCATGATTCCCCTGCAACTGTTTGTGAATCGGTAATTTTCTAATGCTTTTCAAGGTTATCCTGAAAAGATGCAATCATCTTGCTCAGAAAAGTAATTCTTTAAGTACAAAATTGAATGTAGTAAAAGCATCTGCACAATGAGAATAACCACTTCTCTTTATATAATGACAAGTTCTAGAAAAAGAAAAACATTGATGACCACATTTTTGTAGACGTTATTTTGCTACAAAGCGTGAACATTCAAAGGATAATTTTGAAAAAGAATATAGGAGAATGCATGGATACAGGCAAAGTTCGTGCTCTGGGACATGATGTTCTGTAAATATTTTTGTGTTTTAGATTAAAAATGAAAAAAAAAAAAAAAGAAGAAGAAGAAGAAAGCCTTGGTAAGGAGAGAAACAGAGGGGTCCAATGCTAAAAACTGCACATTTCTGTTTACTTGTTACAGTTGCTACAAAAGGATCCATCGACAAGGTTAGGCAATGGGCCAAATGGAGATGATCAGATCAAAAGTCATAAATGGTTTAGGTCAATCAATTGGAAAAAATTGGAGGCAAGAGAACTGGAACCAAATTTCAAACCAGACGTGTCTGCAAAAGATTGTACAGCTAATTTTGACCAATGTTGGACAGCAATGCCTGTTGATGACTCGCCGGCACCCACGCCTACAGCAGGTGACCATTTCCAGGGCCTTGGCTTTCATCTAGCAACCCAAATCTTCTGATTGTAAGCTTTCTTAGCTTGTAAGTAACCCAAAGCTTCTCTCACAAAGGTGCCACCCAATCTGTTTTTCAGAGTTAACTCTTAAATGTAAATTGTAAAGGCAAATTGCACAAAACAGAGAATGTTTAGTGGCTCTGATATGGCCTTTCATGTTTATGCAGCTTGGTTTAGTTCTTGTCTTAAAGGAAAAAGATTTGAATTGCTTTGCCTTCCATTCAGGTCAACATTAACATATTTGACTAGCCAGGGCCCAAAGGAGGGTGACAGGCTATAGCATATTTGACTTATTATTCATCAAAAGAATTGCACGTGTCAAATTGTGTTTGTCCTATTTTTTGCAGCGACACAACTGAAAGGTTGATGCATTTTATCATTGCCCCTTATATGTATATGTAACTATGAGCTATTGAACACGTAGCTATCAAATGTTCTATATTATAAGATCTAGAAAGATAGATAGTTGTTGGCACCAATGCTTCGGTTGTGTTTACTTCCCTGCAAAAGCGCACGTTTTTTTTTTGGGGGGGGGTAGGAAATAGGAAGTAGGAACACACTAAACAATAGTATCCATAAAAACTTTTGTCTAATCAAACTGTCTTATCGTGGTTGTTTAAGATCGACCTCCTTCTTCCATCACTGCATGTTTGACAAGTAGAGTCAGACAAAGAAGATGAAATGATTCCACAAAAGCGTCACTAGTAAGGTGAGAGCAATGTTATTTAAAATGTAAAGACGAACACATTAAGAAACAAATAATGAGAGAAGCATTCTGAAAAACACAAATAGAACATTAGGCATTAGCAGTATCAAAGAATCTTATTCCTCCCCGACTTCAGAACACAAATATAATAAAATATCAATCCTCCATAACATGTGAATTACGTGAATGATTTAAGATCAGGGTAAATTCTTCGTTACATCTCCCCAATCTCTGGCCACATACTCTAGTCACTAAAATCTACTTTTTGCCCATTTATAGTTTTATAAAGCCGAGAATCTTAATGGTTTTACAAATGGTGCAACCAGGGACCAAACTCACCAAACCAATTATTAATGTTGTATGTGCTACTACATGCTTTCACTCATCATACAGACAAGAAAGGCAACAAGATTCTGTCTATATTACGTGGGCTCTACTCTTTGCAAAAGAACCTTCATTTAACTGAACGAGCAAGGGATCCACCCACTAAAGAAGCCTGATTAGGATATATTTGGATGAGGGTTTACACGAAACCAGAAAAAGGCCAAAAAGACCAATTCACCCATATTCATCCTATGCTCTTATAAATAGACCTTGCTTGCCTTTTATGTTGTATTAACCATCTTCTCTTGAGACACCAAGGACCTGTTAAGCCAAAAATCATGGATAGAATTAAGTCTAAGAGTGAGATGTCTCTTTGCGAGAAATCGATGCAGGTTGTAGTAAATGTCATTAGGTTTTCCTCTTTCTCTATTGCACAGAAGACTCTTGGAGCTACCAATACAACAAAGGCTGGTACAGGGTCTGATATGTACCCTGATGAGGAAGCACTGGTTCCTGTTCCTGATCAATTCCCTGCAGCAAGCAAAAGGTCACAACAACCACAGAGCCGCGCCAACCCCACATATGTGATCAAGTCAGCTGGGAGCAATGGATCAACCCAACATTTGATTTATCAAGAGAGAGTCCCTGGTGATGTCAACCCAAAGAAAGAGCAGTGTGTTGATGGATTGGCTTCTGACTATATCAGTAAGATACGTAACAAGCTCGGGCGTGGTGTATAAGGACAAATTATTACATGATTCAGGACCATGTGGTCCCGAGCCATTCTCTATGTGACATGTAACTTCATATTTCAATTTACAAAAAGAGTTGATAACTTGTCACGTGAAGATTGGTTGAGATCAACATGATCTTGGATCATGTAATAATTTCTCGTTTATAAGAAGAGACTTGAAATTAAAAGTCTTCACTTATGTGCTCCTAGTAAAAAACTATTGTCTTCGTAGTTTTATGTGTTCCGTGTAGCATACTACTTACATAAACAGCCATTTTGGTTCGCATTAACCAGCTGTAATAAACTTTGTAGTTGTTGGGGTTTCTAGCTAAAAGAAATGATGTGGCTGTTGCTGATGAGTCCCAACTCAACTTTTTTCCTTGATGCTTTCTTTAATATTCCTTGCTGGATGGACAAGTATTACATGTAGACTAGTTTTCAACATAAGTTTGCATGAATTATATTTAAGTATTTCATTTGGTTTTAAGATAATTTGTTCTATCCAAATCATTTATTTAGTCAATCGCTGTTTAGGTCATGGCAGATCAAAAGATATTATTCATTGGGAAAATTGAATAAAATATCGATAGTATATAATAATAAATTAATATTACCGAGTATTTGAGCGTTGCAGGCATAGTGGTGGTCCAACTTACATGTGTGGATAAAAAGATAAAGTACTAGAAACCGTGAACAAGTGGTTCAAGAATATTGTTGCTAAACATCCTGATGGAAGGTTAACCAACATTTAAGCTTCTAAATCTTTATTAACTACAATTTTAAGCTTCAAATGGGCCATGTAGATATATAGAATAAAACAGAGAATTTAAGAGTATTGTATATGCTGTGCAAAAGTCACTGCAGTAATTCATGTGCTGGCCTCATGGACCCATACATACTACATAGCAACCAATTATGTTTAGGAGGTGATTAGAATAGCTTCACATAAATTCTTTATCTTAATTCTTTAAGTTTTTTTCGCATAAACTAACTAAAACAAACCCTATTAAACATACTTTAACAATTTTCCAGTCAAGCTTATGAATATCCTTTATGTGATAAGCTGATTTCATGCTTTCAAGTTAACATAAGCTACATTTATCAATAGAAGCTTGCTAAGCATAACTCAAATACCAGCAAAGAGATGTCAACTTTATCTGCCTTATACTTGACCGGCCAACCATATTGCTTTTCACTCACAATAGGTTTCAGCATCTTTTTTTTTTTTTCTTTTAACTTTCTGATTATGCTTTTAAAGTAATTTTACTTTACCTTGCCCATTAAGAATCCCGTGGAGTCATTCTCCCTCAATGCCTCAATTTGTTTAGAATTATTATCTCACCTCAAGCTATATATATTTTCTTCATTTCTTGTGACTTTGTGAGAAGCAAAACACTGTGACTGTGACCAACACATAGCTTGTGCAAGTCTTGAATTCAAATTCTGTGTTGATGCAAGCGACAAGCTTCTGTTCAAAACATTGAATAATTAAACGGTTCGGCATATATGCAGCTTGTGCACAACAAAAGGAACTTCTGCCTTTGAAGGGAATGACTGTAGCTAAATGGGAATAATCCATGATTAATTTATCAGGTGTTCTACACTAGTGAACCAAATCTTCCACAATCCCTCACCACCAGTGTGAACAAAACTTTACGTCAGCGTGTGATGACTGTTGATGATCATGTCACTGCCTCGTCAAGTATAGCGTTTGATTCTTCCATCTCAATTCACACGTTTATTGATTTCTTCTTTTCATAATGCGTGTTAATCCTACCTTCTTTTTGTTCAGTTAGCAAGCAAAAGAAAACTAATTCACACCTCTCTTTGTTCTTTGGAGAGAATTGGTGGATTATATAGGTAACAATTTTGTCAACTCTTCACACCCATTTTTACGAGAATCTATAGGAAAATTGTTTATATTCCATGCATATTTTATATCCAACAACACATGGTAATTCACACCATGAGGGAATAATAATTTTCTGCTTCATTCATTTCAAAGGATATATGTATTAAAAAGGAGTATATTCCCACTTTAGTCTTGAAATTTTAAGCATTTTATTTTAGTCTTTAATTTTATAAAATTCTCACTTCAATTTCTAACTTAGTCTTTTTTGTTTCAAAATGGCATTCACTTTAATCATTAATGTAAGTGGAAAATATAGTATAAAAAGAATAGAGAGTGAGTAACATTTTACTAAAGGACTAAAATGAGAATATATATATATAAAAAATTAAGACTTAAGTGACAAATGCTTACAATTTTATAAAATAAAGTAGAAGTTTACTCATTTCAAAAGAAATATTAACAAACCCTTTCAAACACCTACTAAATGAGATGAAGAACTCATTATATAGAAAGTGGAACGCATTACAAACCTACTTCATTTAGTAATACTAATATGAATTTCAAACCCTAGCAAATTAAAGAATTGGAATTTTTATGAGCGATGCTAATTCTTCTGTACGTAATACAGTACATATGATAGCATGCTCACAAGTCTGTCGGATCCACGTGAATCTCACTATAAATCCGCTTCCCTGATTTTGGTGATGTTAAAAAATCTTCCTTTCTCAAAGACCCAGATCTATAAACATAATCACATGTGACATGTTTTTCTCCTCATTTAAGAATCTTGTATACGATTGCATTTACTAAACGAGTACTGCTATTTAGTACGAAATACTACAGTAGGGAACACACGAAACAGTTAACATGTGTAATTAAATTCTGATGTATAATTATTTTTAAAATAATTAATTAAAATATTTTTTTAAAAATAACAGATCTCTGATTCTATATCTGAGATTTTATCCCACTAATCATGGATGCTCTCCTACCAAAGCGGCTTCAGCGATTTTAAGTTTTTCTGGCTGTGATATCTAGTTGATAACTAATATCTAATTGTTTCTAAAAGACAACAATGCAATAGTGAAAATGAAAAAATTTGCAGTAGCAAATCAAATGCCAGAGATGAAAGATATATAAAAGAGATGATACTTTCTTTCTAGCTATCTTGTAGTTTCCTTTTTTTTCTCTTTTTATTTTCTTTGTAAAAAATAAGAGAGATGAAAAATATATAAAAGGTCCTTCAGTTTGCTCTATCTTCTGAAAATCATGTATGCAATTCGATTATGAAGTTTCTAAAAGATTTCCTTCAGTTGCAGAATCAATAATTTTATGAAAAACTGTTATATTTTGGATATCCAATGATTAAGAAGGATCCTTTTAAATCCAAACCAAACCAAAAGAAACTTGCGGTTATAAATCAAAACCAAACCACATCATTCGTGCTTCTTTTAATACGAAATTTGTTTCGTACAAAAAATCATTTTCCTTACTAAACATTAAACCCTTTTTTTTATTAAGTTCACAAAAATATGTATAGAAAGGATATAACAAACAAATATAGTTAAATTGAGGCTCGTGGTTTTATTCTAGAACCCAGAGAGCAAGAGATTGCTCTACACAAAGAAATTGGAGATTGTTTGCACGCCATGAACTTAATTTTAGTCGTTTTACAGAAAGAAAGAAAAAAGTAGGAAGAACATAGCACCCTTAATTCTACTAGCACGCTTTGAAGATCATTAGAGATCAAAACAGCATGCCTCCTCCGTGAGTAAGATTCTCTTGTTTATCCTAAAAAGGAAAAAAAAAAATTCTCTTAATAATTTTCTAAATGTTCAAAGTGGGCTTGGATGTAGAGGCTAAAGCCCAGTGTTTCTCCAAAACATAGTTCTGGACGTAAGAGTAAGAGCGAGTGCTGTGGGCCACCTCGTATTGTTCTTTTGGGCCTTATCTTTGTTCAAACCCAACCAAGTCGCATGCGAGTTTAACTAAACATTTAACTTAAAAAGATATTCCTACTAATATCACATCATTACTTAATGCACATGTATAATAAATTAAGAGGTTAGGTTATTAAAATATGTTTTTAAATTTTATTTTAACGAATAGTTATACTCTTTGAAATGAAATTCTTGCTAACATCACATCATTACTTAATGCACATGTATAATAAATTACGAGGTTAGGTTATTAAAATATGTTTTTAAATTTTATTTTCACGAATAGTTATACTCTTTGAAATGAAATTCTTAATTTGAAGAAAACTCATTAACAATTATTTTGCAGGATAAATTACTCTATTGTTCCTTATCTTTATTTTAGGTTATAATTTGATATTTTATTCTTAAAAGTTATAAATTAATAATCTCTCAAATAATTTTTTATAACATGTTTATCCCTAAGTAATCTCTTTATCAGTTTTTTTTGGGATAAATATGCTATAAAAAATTACTTAAAGAATCATTTTACAAGCTTTAATAAATAAAAGACTATTTAATAATTTATAAAAATAAATAACTAAATTACAACTTAAAATAAAGATAAGAGACACTGTGAATAATTTAGTCATTTTAGTCATTATTCAATGTGCATATTGCATATGCAATAGACCAGCGATGTCAACAATGAAGAATATAAGATGAGTTAGATAGTTAAAAAAATAATAAATGCAATTCTTTTATTAATAAAAATTAAAATTTTAATACACTTGATGAAAAAAAAATGTGAAGCAATGAAATACTAGTCTAGTCACTTCAATTACACAACAACTACAACCGAATGGAACCAAAATGAAACAGAAAACTGCGGGCAGGGAACAAGACATAATCTCTTACGGGTCCGCACAAGAACTAAAAAGATTCGCCTTGCCCCATAAATAATTACTTCTTTTCTCTTGATCCTTTTTTTTTTCTTCTTTTTCTTCCTACAGCTTTTCACCCGGTAATGTCGGACATTGTCCTTGTACATAACCTAACGTACTAAATTTGACAATCAGACAGAAAAAAAAAAAGGTTTTTGTCCAGGTACGAATTAAAGTTGATAAAATATGTTTATTGAGGAATTGAGCTAATAAAAATAATGAAAACAAATAAAGAAAGAAAATTACTATGATAGTACAACATAAATCTGAGTGGTATTTATCCTTTTTTTCCTACTTTTAATGTATCTGTTTTTCTTTTTCATTATCTCAAAAACTAAAGGTGTTCGTGAATCAATCTAACTTAACGTGAATAGAAAATTTTAACTTAAAAATTAAAATCTAAAACATATGAAAACATTTTTTTCGTACAATCAAAAGGTATTAGGAGTTTATATTTAATACTCAACTAAAAATGTTTCTCAAAGTCATCAGAACAACTTCAATGTTTCTCTCCAACGGTTAAAAATGTTTTTGTTTTTTTGTTTTTTTGCTGTCACCGAGCAATCCACATTTGGAGTTGCTCTTATAACAATATTTTAAATGAGATTTTATAAATTTATTATGAATTTCCAAATTAAATTTAATCTTAAAATCAATTCAATCCTCCGATACCCCTGCCAAACACGTCAGAAGAGTACTTAAAGTAAATTATTTGATTCTTAATAAGTAAAGTTTTGTTAAGAGGAGGCACTAACTAATGGAGTAAAATAGTAGTAGAAACTGTCACTAGCCACTGAAATTACTGGTTTGGAGTGGTTCACAGAAATATCTAATCCGAATCTCCCTCCCCTTTGGTAAAATAATGATACAAGAACGTTCTGTTGGATAGAAGAAAAAAATCCATACATTTTAATGTAAGATCCCAATCCCATCGCTAATCCGAGTGGTCCCTTTATAATAAGTATGTACTATATATCTATATGAAAGGATATTATTCTAAAAAAGTGGTTCTCGTTGATCAATGCTATAGCCAGCCCTTGCACGGGAATTTCAGAACGTATTCGGCAAGGCAGCATTAGCTGCCAATCACTAATGGAGAACCACGAATAAAATTCATTATAAAACTCACTATAAAAGACAGTGTTGCTCACTAGATAAAAGGTGAAACATATTTTATTCAATAAAACTTATAAACCTCACCTAATAATAAAATTATTTAAAAAATTACTTTTATGCGTCATCTATATAAAAATTTACACTTTCGACTAATTAAAAATCAATCTAAATATTATTCTTAATATCAATATTACAAAAATTTAAAAAATTTATCATTTTTTAGTTATTATGTTAGAAATGCAAAATACCTACCAATTTGTTAATAACTAGTATTTTTTTTTACCAAAAAATATGGTCAACGTATTTAATGAGATCTTTATTTTAAAAATCTTACTTTCCATATAAAAAAATTCAAAATCTTACTTAATAAGTTGAATTCTACTCATTCTAATATAATGATAATATAATGATAATATGATTCAAAAATACTGTGGAACATATAAATTAATTATTATAAAATTGTTTTAGCTTCATCAATAATTTTAAATTCGAAGTAATGTTAGTTTATACTAAATTTATGATTAAATAACGAATTTAATGGTGATGCTTGAAAGATATAAAATAATTTTATATTATTATTTAAAATCATTGTTTATATGATTTTTAAAATAATTTTATAAAAGTTAATAAATTTATTATAAATGATGGATTATGATCAGGTAATCGTGTAAAACTAGTCTAGATAATTTTTTGCTTTTGTATGTTTTAACCAATAAATATTTTTTTTTTCATTTTAGTTCCCTAACAAATGTTTCAAATACATTAATTAGGAACAACCTAAAATAATTACCTTGTCAACAAATTCTAATTAAATTCCTAAAAGAATATGCTAAGGAATATATTATTAGGAGATAAATTTGGCCGCTCGTCAGAACCTATCATCAAAATCTACATTAAGCACAAATCAAATTAGACCCTATTTGTTAAATAAGTACGAAGTAGGATCAAGACTTCTTTAAAAATTTATTTAGCTAAGAAACAATATAACAACAATAATAACATCATTAATAACATCATTACTATTATATTAAATTTATAATATACTTAAGATTGTATATTTTTAATTTGTTTAAAAAAACTTAAACTCGCTTGTCTATGTGCAATAGTTTTTTTTAGAGGTATGTATTCTTATTTAATAAATCTGACTGCAAAATAAGCTTCGTCAATAATTTGGTTAATTTCCCAATGAAAAGTAGTACTGTATCACAATGACCTAAATTAATTTCACTTGGAAATCAAACGAACACTTCCGTGTAGATAAGATGATCCATTTGTTCGAAAACAATTACTCCTATGATACTACCGCAGCTACCAGTATGTAGTACAATTAGTGAGTAGGAGTAAATACGCAAATTCATGAGAAAAAATAAACGTGGCCAACTGCTAACACCTAACAGGAATGACACAGACTACCAACTGAAAGAGCCACAAAGACCTCATCAGTGAAAGTTCATATCGAACGTTAATACATTATCAGCAAAGAACAGAGTGTACTTTGTTATTTTCAGTTACATCAACTACTACAAACGTAAACGGCCAAATAAACAAGAATCTAAAGTCATGACATTAATTAACATAAGCAAACAAGAAGAAACAGGACAGGACCTTTTCTGGGGTCTGTACAAGGAACAGAAGGATCAAATTCAGTCTGTTAAAACTCTTCTTGCCTTCTCTAATCCATCGCCCTTTCCTTCAACCTCTTTCTCTTTCTCCCACCAAAAAGACAGGAAACTAGAGAAATATTAATATATGTAATTAATCTGTGAATCCAAGGACCATATTCTCAAGCAACACTAATGATGCTATCTCCATTGCTGAAACATTGCATGGCATGTAAAGCTGAATGTCTTGATGATGTCTGTCTTTGGTCAGATGAGAAGGATAGCCCCAGGGACAGTGTCGGTGGTGGGTCAATGGCAGAACTAGAAGAACCGGGGGTGATGATACCAGACACTGTAGAGGCCTTGTTTGGCACATTGTGTTTTTCCACGTTTCCTTGTCCCAGAGTGAGTTCTTCCATTGGGTTTCCAGTACCTTGGACTGAAATCACTCCAGAAGAACCAACCCCAAACTGATACACTGGCATCGCTGGAAACCCATTGATTTTGCTAGTTTCAGCAGGGAACACGGGTTGTTGTTGTGAATGACACAGGGTGTCTTGATTCTGGACCTGTTCTTCCTCCATCGGAATTGCAGAGACCTGGCACAAAAATTGACAAAATCATGAAAACTTTGTTACCCCAAATTCCAATCCAAGTTTTAGAAAGCTTTAACTCTTGGCAAGTCAACTTTTCCAATTGAATTTGAAGGCAACAAAATCCCTATATCTATTTTTTGCAAATGCTGACTCAAACACACACTTCAACTAACCAAAGGAATTTCATAATTAACAAGATAGCAGAAACTTGATTTCCTTTTTTTATTTATTTATTTTTCAAAACCCTGAAATGGTAAGAGTAATGATATTCAAGGCTTGACTATTGACTATTGACTAGTGACTAGACTTGAGAAAAATCCATGTAATTTTATTAAGACCGTAACGCTCCATTGATTAGGAATATAACTAATTGAACACGAATTAACACGTAAAGCATCTCGATATTTTCTATATAGAAACTGTATGAGAAAATTAACATAAAAGCGAATATTTAAAAAAGTAACAAAGGAGGCGCGTGAGAGGAATATATAATTACCGTGTCGGTGGTGATGTCAAAGAGGCTGGATCTACGGCGACGGCGATTGAGGTTGCTTCGTCGGAGAAAGTACTTCTGAGCATGGCTGGCAACCTGCGTCGGAGTTCGCGTTTTGACGTAGTTTTTGGAGATTCCTCTCCAATCACCTTTCCCTACTTTCTGCAATCCAACCAAAAACAACTTGTGTTCTTCCTCCGTCCACGGAACTCCTGATCGTTCACCAAAACCATCACTCAGTCAATGCAAAATCAATAATCGCGTTTGACAGTTCCGATTAATTCAACAATTATGAGATTAAACAAGAGAAAAAAAATGATGATCGATCGGAGAGACGGATCGAACCTCGCTTTCGCTCGCGCTCGCGGTGGCGCCCGGAGTTCTGAGGAGCGGCGTCGTCGGCGGAGGCGTAGCCGGCGGCGACGGCGTCTTTGTTGTTGTTGGTGGTGGTGGCGTCTAAAGGATGTTCGTACTGTGAGAGGTTGTTCATGCTGACGCTCTTCCTCATCGAATCGACGACGACTCTGACCCCGAACAGCATGATCTCGCCGGAGGCGGCGGAAGAGGCGCGAGACATCGTCGGATCGGGCGGTGGTGCTGGCTGAGTGTGACTCGGGGGGGATCGGAGTCCGTACGAGTCGAGGCGAGTGCGTGACTCGGTGAGAGGAAGAGAGAAAATGAAGAAAAGTTGAGACAGAGACAAGTAAGGGAAGAAGATGAGAGCCTCATGGTTAATATATAATAATAGAGTCAGACGGCAATGAGGTGGCAACCATGTGGATCATTTTTTTTTAAGCTTAAAAATAATACTTTAATAAGAACTAATTACAATATTTTTAACTAGAGAGAGAGAGAGTAGGGTGTAATTACATTTATATACTATTATTTTATTTTTATAATTACCTTCACGAATCATTCACTAATTCTTATTACCTTTCATTTTATTTAAAAAAAAATACATGAAAAAATAATTAGACACGAAATGCTTGTTTTCCTTTGTTATAAATAAACTAAATTCTATTACACTACTAATATTTATCTATAAATTAGGGAATTAAATATCATACATCATTGGTATGAATATTTTTATACTACTACTACTAACTAATTATAAATTATTTTATTTGTAAATTTTAAAATTATTATTATAAAAACCAATATCTTATCATATATTAGAATATATAATTAAATAATGGTATATAATATTAACAATATATAAAAATAAAATTTATAAATTATTGTGTAATAAGATATTTAAATTGAACTCTTAAAAATGTACTATATATTTGTTAATGTATAAAGATGTCATGCAATCTACCTTTCAAAGATTAACACAATTGACTTTAATGGTATTTTTAATCTAGAGAAGGAAGTGAAAGAAAATGTTTGATTATTGTACCCTCCTGATCTTATATCAATCAAATTTTCAATTTGTACTTGAATGAGAGGTTGTATAGCAACTGCATCTTCAACTTAGTCTGTTAGTGTTATTGCATTTAAAGTTGAGGGGTCATGTATCATCCGATTATGTACCGAGTCATAAGACAACATACCCTCATTCAGTGACAGCTCGATCTCTTAATACAGGGGGCTTTATCCTTGTTTCCTGTCCAAGATAAAATCAATTTTTTGAAGAAGCTAAATAGAAAACTATTTTAAATAGTTTCTCTTAAAAAATATAACATTTTTTTTTTGTTAAGAGTTAGGCTTCATCTAGTATCATGGAAAAGGAGATGAAGAAATGACAATGAAAAAAAGGTCAACAACTTTAAACAAATGGAAAAGATTTATCGACTCTTTAAAAATATTCAATAACTTTTATGTGTTATTTATTCTCTGATAACAATTATTTAATCATTATTAACAAAATCTAGGAATGGATATTTTTTAAATTTATAGAGGTATATTTTGTGCCTCAATATATCCGGGATGTAAATTATTTAGATATTTTATGATTATGATTAATACATCGATTAAGTGATGATATGTTTATTCATTATCATCGTACAATAAATTTTTTTACAAGTTTATACCTACTCATCTGGTAAATTAAAGTAATATATCATATTTTTGTAATTATTCAATTAAGAAAAGATGCCTTAATGATATTGGTAATTTTACACTAACATCTTGTAACACATCCTTGTATAATTTATTTGATTACGCAACATACTAATTTACATCAAGTCAACAAGTTCTAGTCCTCCTTTTCCAAATGATTTTGATTAAGAAGGTGGTTTATTTTTGTTAATCCACCACAACACATTAAGATGGTACCCAAGACCTTGGGTTCGAATTCTGACCTTCCGGCAGAAGTTACTTAATATTAATATTATAATAAAAAAAATATCGTACAATTGTATGTTTGGTCAAATATGACAAAGATAAATAAATTAAGTAGTCCTTTGTTATTTTTTTAGTGTTAATTTATTTTAAACGTGAATAAAATTAATTTTAATCACAAATGTCATATTGAAATTTAAATATATATCATAAGTGAAAAAAATATTATTATTGTTATTACTTGGTGTACGATGTTGATAATGAAATTTAAAATTAAGATGTCGTACAAATAAGATAGAAAAAAAAGGTTGACAGTACACTTTACAGCCAATCTTGCATGTTATTAGGCATCGATTCTATGAAAAGAGACGACAATATAAATTGTGGGTTCGATTCTTGAGTACATTTGTCGTAAAATCATTGGATATCAAGATAGTAAAACAAATTACAAGGTTGTAACAAGACCCAAAAAAATAAACCATTCGTCAACTAGTAGGTTCTTACAAAGATCCGCAAGTTATGCTACGGATAACCTGGGATCAAGAACTTTGTATTTTATGGATTTTTTTTGTATTAAAAAGCTACACGTTAGGCAGCGTATGGAGTAACTAAGAAATCATATGACTAATTGACAGATTAAATCCTTGAAGCACAAACAATTGTGTCAATCTAAATCAAACAATTAAGTGTGGGTCGGTGTGAATCGTAGTTAATTAACAAAACGCGTGAAGGCTAGCAGCAAAAGGAACGATATGTAATTGAATTGAATTCTTATATCAACGTTGTTAGCACTTCTTTTTCTCCAAGGCTTATTAGTAAAATAACTTAATTTTTTCTTTCCCCTTTGAAATAGTTAATGACACGAACTTTTAAAAACATCTATACTCTTTTCCCCTCCACCTAAACGTGCTTTTACAAAACCGTGTAACAGACTTTTATCTAGATATTGTTGATATCCTCTCAATCACAAAGTAATTCCATTAATATTAGTATACATCGGATAGTTAAATTTACAAACTGAACTATACTTTCTGATTGTATACTTACTATATATCTTAGATGATATTGGTTCTTTTGACTTTGAATGTGAATCAAACCAATTATAATTGATTCCATTTTCGAATTTATATTTTTTTCATCTCAAAATCCAATAAAATGATCATTTTTTTCAAGTTTTATATTAGTATATTTTAGACTTCAGTAATTAATGTTTTTATCTTTGTCTTTTCTTTATTTTTTATTTTATTTTGATGTTCTTATAATCTTGTTTAATGTTATCAAGTATCTTAATTTGGTCATGTTTATATAACTTTTTATAATATTTTGGATAAAAAAATTTAATGAGATATATATGTAAAGTGATAATTATAAAAAATTACTAAATATAAATAATAAACAATTAACCATTAAAAAATAAGAAATATTTTTACCTTACACATCAATATGAAATTCAATTTTATATGAAGTAGATAATAAGTGAAGATAAAAACTTACAAAAAAATAATCAATTTTTTTGTCATACCCCAACCTAAATCAAACTTACTTATCTTAATCGGATTATTTCATCTTATAAATTTATAAATAGTATAATCCTCATTCTTATAAATATTACTATAAATTTTAGGTTATTTAATCTTACACAATATAACTCAACATGCCTACTAGTACTTATACTTAAATCCAAATATACGTGCACTATAATTCTTAAATCCACACTAAATCAGATAATAATATAAACTTTCAAAGAATCTACCAAATTATACATTGATATTTAACCTATTTTATAAAACTAAATACATCAATTGAATAAAATGTTTAAATTCAAAAAATTCTAACAGTATGAGTGTATCACCATATACATAGAGGTACATACACATTTACATTAATGGACGTACACCCTAGATATTTTTGACGTGGAAAACGACATTTAAGCACATTCCTAATTAATTACCACTCGACGTGTCTACCTTACAGAGATAATATTCCAGTCTGCATTAATAACCAAACCAGATGCAATGCAGCAACCAAGATGACCAAAACCCCATGCATATAGGAATCCTAAGAGTGAATAAGTAGAATAGATATATAAATATTGGATGTTGCTGAACAGTATTTTTGGGTATTGTTTAAGAAATTTAAAATAAAAATATTTTTATTGAGACATGAAAATTATATTAATTATGATTTTTAAATGTTTTTTTTTATAATTTACACAATAAATTTTTTAACCAATACCCTTAATACATTGATTAAAATTCGACATATATATTATCCAAATTGAGCTGCAGCTACCAGACAAATTCACAGTAGCAACGATTTTTCTAATCCCCACTAATGCAACTCCGACACATGGGCTCCTCCCTTATCTTTCATTTAAAAGTTAAAAAAATGAAGCACAAAGGATCAGGGCCACATGCATGTATATATGTATGCAAACAAAATCTCTAATCTTCAGTGGTCAACCTTACACTATTCTCCAGCAACTTGGCGTTAAACTATATTATTCTAACACTGTATATACCCATTAACTTGATATATTATTAAATTAAACCCACCTGATCACCACCATAATTTTTTTTAGACTAGTACTACTGGCAATTACACTTAATAATACAGTAACAGTTGCCCTTTAAGTTTTATATTTCACAATGTTGGGTGTTTAATTTAATCATAGAATTTGGGGGAAGAGGGGGCATATTTTTTATAGTTGTGATGGTAATGATAATGAAAGGGATTGCATTATATCCATTATTAATGCGAAAAGGGGATGGAAGATGCTGCGTGCACCGGTGGCTTTTTTAACACATATTCGTCAATATTATTGGCGTAAAATAAAGGGGATCAAGGAAGATTTTTTGGTTATCTATGGACGCAGGTACAAACACACCTTCTTTTTTTTATTTCCCTATATCTAATAAATAAAAGATATTATTATGATATGCTGATTGAATCAATGGTAGTTCACCTTTGGTGGTGGGGTGCAACTGGGAATGGAGGATAAGCCTCGGATAAGGCTTTGTGGGGTTCCACTATCGCATTTTGTCTATGCCACCAGTCTCTATCCAACAAATTCAGCCACAATATTCTTGACTCTCTCTCTCTCTCTCTCTATATATATATATAATTGTCACTGAAAAAAAATATCTTTTGTGATGAAAAAAATTGTGATTAAAAATTTAAAAAATCGTCATTGAAAATATTTAGTGATAATATTTTGATTTGTCACCGTCGTCACTAATATGTTAGTCATTGTTGTAAGAGTGACAATATTTTTTGTTGTCACAAGAATACTATTTTATTGTGAAAACAAATATCGTCACTAATATTTTTAATATTTTTATGTAATCGTCACCAATATTTTATAAGATTTTATAATGACAAAATAATTAATGATAAAATATTATTATTATTGCCAATTTTTCGTCACAACTAGTTACTAATTGTAATTAGTATGATTTTTATTACTATTTTAAAATAAAATATTGTTTTATTATCACTATTATTTTTTAAATATATCAATAATGCATTGAAAATTATTTTTAAATGCTAAAATAATTTTATTGAAATAAAAGTAAAATAATCAAATAAATCAAAGTTTACATTAAAATATAATAAAGTCATTACATGTTGAACGATATACTAAAGCAATAGTATCCAAAAATGCGTAATCAAATACATTAATACAATATTTAGATTCTCATAAAAATAATAAAGCCAAGTATATAACTTATAAAAGTCTAGACATCACAATAAAAAAAATAGTATATTCGTAAGTTTCAATCCCAAAACTACAGTAAGTAGTATCTTCGTATGTTTCAATCCTGCAAATAAATATAAAAATAAATAAATTAGATAAAACTAAAAAATATTGATATTTTGGTTTTAGAAAAATGACCACATAATAAGTCTAAAAGAAAATATTCAATAAAAAAGCTTTGTATTATTAACGTCAGCAATTGAGTTAGTAAGTGATTCAGAGGTCGACAATTCTTTCAATATGCCTACAATTTGGCGCTTGACTTCATTTTCAAGATTTTGCTTCATTTGTTCTCGGTTAGTTTCAATCAACTCTCGTTGGGTAATGACATCCTCTTACTTTTTTGTAGTATTTGTCCACTTTTGCACTTCCAACTCCAAATTATTTGCTCAATTTTGTGCATTTTCAAGTTGATTTTGAATAATTTATTTGTGTGAAAACTTATTTGTTATTAATGCACGATCAACACCTACATAATGGTTTGACTTTCTTCCTAATATCATGACAAAATGTTCAACAAGTTGTACAGGAACTTTTGAAATTTCCTCTTGATATATATCACCCACATTCTCCAAAGCTTCTTGTATAATGTGGAAAAAGTATATATAATTTTCATACTTACATTAAAATCTTCACATTATTAGTTGACAAATGGAAAGAAAAACATTCCACAAAAATATAACTAGATATGATATCATAATACAATTAATGTCTTTAATTCTAATATTGACATCAAGATTTTAAAATGGATTTTTTCTTTATCATAATTTCTTCTCCTTTTGAAATGCATCAAGCTCCATTAGATCTCATGTGAGTAGCCTTCCAAACTTTCATAGCATCTGACCATTCACCAGATATTGAATCTTTTTTCTATTAAAATTAAATATAGTAAAAGACAAATTAAATAATATAATCTAATGCATGATACCTTTATAAAAATTTCACCAAACTTTCATATATCATATAAAAACAATCACAAAATAAAAAAAGAGTTATTATTATATAACTTATAAGAAAATGAATATAAAATATTAAAAGATGTTATCATTTCAAATACCTTTTGCACGATTGATTTTGTGCCAATAATTGATTTTATTTCTTGCTTGCTTCGATTAGCTTTGTTTGCCAAGCTTCTTTGCTACATCAAAGTATAAATGATTTTATATTATAAGTATAAACCTATTAAAAAATTCTGTTCAAAATAATAAAATAAATTTACCTGAAATTTTGAATCACTTCACTTGTTTTTAATTAGCCAATTCCAATCTTCTGGAGATACGAATTTTGGTCTACCTTTTTCTTTAAGACAAGCTTGATGTAAATGATAAAAGTTTATTCTTGTATTGAGATTGAATTTACTTCATTGCATATTCTTTCACCTCGTCAGATAAACTAAAAGCATCCTTATATCATACGTTTTCATAAGAAAAAAGTAAAAATTAAATACTATCAAGATACATTATCAAACCAATTTGAAGATATAACTAATATTCAAATATATAAATATATTAAATATAATTGACCTAATTATATACTAACCTTCATATGTCACCACATTTCATCTACACTTGTGCCTCGGACTTGAAATATTTTGCATGTTTTCCGCAAATCTTATAAAATGGTGGAGGAAATTGAATGTTGATACTTTTTCCCTTTGTCATAAGATTTTTCTTTTTCTTTTGAAATTTTGCATTTATTATATGTCCACGTCCCTTCTTTATGATTTGCTTGTCTAACATAAATAACATAAGTTATAAAATTTTAAATGATAACTTTTTTATTAAGGATTATTCTATAAAGGTACCTGCATTTGATTCAACTTGTTCTACATTGATCAATTATGAGGCATGAGATGCATTATTAGGTAAAAACTTTCATTTCCTTATCAAAAGAGTGGTGTGTGGATGAATCATTATAGACTCTTTTAGAATTCAATATCAAAGATTTTATCATCTATCAATTACAATGATTAATCATAAAAATAAGAAATAATATACAAGTTAAACTTGTGTATAATATAAACTATAATTGTAATAAATCAAGAAATAATATACAACTTCTTTTTTGTCACTATTGTAAATAATATTAGTGATAATTTCTTTTTTGTCACTATTATAAATAATACCAATGACAAAATAAAATTTAATCATTAATGTATATTATTAGTAACAACTTAAATTTTTATCACAATTTTTTAGTCACTAAAAATCATAATTTTTGAAGTATTTAGTTTCCTTCTCCACTGGGAATCCCATTCTTCTAAATTTCATTTTTCTCAATCAAGGCTCTACAGTGCTGCCTAGAAAAATCTAGAATCCCTTATTTATATATATATTGCAAACGTAACAGAACCATAAGATTAATACAGTGCTGTGTGAGAGGAATAATTTACCTAATGAAATAATTTATGTTTAATTTTTTACGTGTAACATTCTCTTCATACCAACAACAATTACATATTATAAATAAAATTAATCTTTGATACAGAGAGTTTACATACACCCATAATATGTGAGACGACCTAAGAAAAAAAAAAGTGCAATAATAGACTCTAATTTTAAAACTACCGGATAAAAAAACATATATAATTTTGTGGTAATTTAGATACTTCTTATACATAAAAATTAATACACGCAATATATGCAAATATAATATATACAGTATTTCTTTTCTTTCTGTAATTATGGCTGGACAAAATCAACTTATATGTGTAAGCATTAAAGAAGAGGTAGAGCCAAGTGCCTCATCTCAAGACTGATAAGTCATAATGACCAACGGTTTATTAAAAATATATATAATTTAATATTTAAAAATGTATAATATATTTAATATTTATCATATAAAAAAATAAGAAGATTATAATAATAGAAAATTATTATAAGATTTAAACTTTTTTTAATTGCTAGTTTTCCTTTCGGCCGAAAGGTATGAGTGCGAGGTTAATTGTCGACCCTGACGCTGAAGTTATTCTTTTTTTGTACAAGATTTTTTTCTTAAAAAAAAATAAAATCATGTTTGCATTAGTATATGTTTCATATTTCATTCACTTATGCGAATTAACCTAATTACTTAAAAAAAAAATAGAGCCAACAAGTAGGTGTCTCGTCTCATGCTGTCAAGCTGAAGTGTATAATTATTTTTAGTAAATTTATTTGAATTGATTCTCTAAATTTATTCGTATGGAAAATTTAAATTATTAAATTAATTTCTTAAAGATCCAAAAAAATATTTTACTAATTTAGGACCAACCCAACATATTTTTAGACATAAAACGAACTTTAAGATGATACTTTTTTAAAGCTATAATTGAAAAAGTGATAAAAAAAAATAATTTTATAATATAATTTATTTGACATTTTTTATTTGATGATGAATAAACAAGTAAATTTAACAAGTGATAAATGTTTATTTTCCCTTCTAATTTTTTCTTCAATTAAGCTAAAATCATCAGGTTTACTATTATTTTTCCTCTTTTATTCTCTTTGCAACTTTGTAGAAAAATAATATAATGTTCTCATTCTACTAAATTGTCCACGTCTTGCATTTCCCACCGTTTAACTGACACCATTGACACGTCGGTATTTTCTCCCGTGTTTCAACATTTTACCTTGAAAAAATCGTCACATGCCGAATTCAGCATTTCTTATCGCCATGGAAAATTATTAAATATTGAATTAGTTTGTTTAAATTTTTTAAAAAAATTAAAAAATATTTTTAAAAATTTATTTTTTAAGAAGGAGAAAGAAATTATTTCTTTCAAAAAAAGCAACATTGATTTTTTTTAAAAAAATTGTTTATACAAACGCATAAAAAATAGATTTTTTAATTTATTATTTTGTAAAAAAAATAAGTTTTTTTGGTACATGAAAAAAATATATTTTTTAATTAAGTTTAATTAATTTATAAGAAAATTAAGTTTAATCACACTTTGGCATTTTCCATTTAGTTGGATTCACTTATTTTTTTGTTAGAGCTTTGTGCTTTTAATTAATTAATTAATATAGGGATATAAAATTGATTATCGAAGACAAATAAGATATATATAGGTCACGCAAATTAATATCTTAAAAGGTATTGTTAACAAATTAACAAAAAAAATAATCAAATACAATAAAAAAATATTAATAATTTTTAATAAATATATATCATTTTCAATTCTTTAATCAGCCTCTTTAAAACACTAGCTCGTTAGTACTTATCGTAATTTATACTGAAATTAGTCACGTGACTATAAAATTTTGTAAATTGCTTTTAATGTACAATATTGATAAAAAAAATAGTTGAAGTTTATATATCTAGCGAAAATTTTGTTCAATGATATAGTGTACACAAATTGATATAAAAAATGTGGTGGAAATAAAAAAATGTTAAAAATAGTTAACTCTATCGTATTGTAAATATTGTAAATTTAATACCACTTTCTCATACAGCAAATGTGTTTGAATTCCTTATTATTTTTAGTTATAAAAACATTTTTAAAACTTTTTCATATGGTAAATATGTTCGAATTCCTTATTATTTTTAGTTATAAAAAACATTTTTAAAATAATTTTATATTACTCAATAATTTTTATCCAAAATATATCAAGCTTTGAAAATTATTTTCAAAACAATTGTTTTAAAACTTAAAATAAATAATTATGAGATATTTTCCTATAATAATCTTTTACTATTTTATAGTCAATTATCGAGTGTGTGAATTAATTAATATAAAATTATTTTAATTTAATCGGTGATTTCAGATTGAAGTTTTAAGCATGAATTTTAAATATTTTGAAAATTTTTCTGTTCAGAGTTTTTTCTTACTTGAACATCTTGAACATGACTTCTTCTAAATTATGATAAAAGAAATCTATGGTTTGTATAAAAAAAATTGAACATGATTGCTTCTAAATTATGATAAAAGAAATCTATGGTTTGTATAAAAAAAAATTGTGGCAAGTTAAGAATGTGTGTGAAACTTGATCATAAATACATCAGAGTTGATTTTGCAAGATGTATTCATAATTAATTTCAAATTTTGAAAATAGAAATCAAACACAATATTTTTTTTTTGTATATTCACGCTAGAAATTAGAGAATGCATGCCGCTACTAAAAATGTTCGCATATGAATAATTGTTCAGTTAGAGTTTAATTTCTTGAATCCCTCTTAAGCCTTAACCTTGGTTTGATTGTGAAGAAAGAATTACTATTCAAAGAAAATTTTTCAAAAAATAATATAGATCTCACACCTTTATTATATTATTTTAATTTAAATATTTGTTCTTAATTCTCTTCCATTTTTATTTTTTTTCATACTACCAAACTCATCCTAAAACTTCTCGATGGATGATACTCTATCTCTAGCGTGAATGTTTTGAGTTATCACACAAAGTCCCATTGAAGCCAACGACCAAAAGCATGTCGCTACCACCCTTTTCAGGCTGCTTCGCAGACTTTAGCATGAAACTTGTTCTTCTTTTTTGTATTATGGATTATGAATGATGAATCTACCCGGTAGTATCCGTCAATCAAAAGTGGTTTCTTAATTGCAAAGAAAATGAGTTACGTCCACATTTTGACCACAGTACGTAGTATGCACCATGCACTTCCAAATTAATATATCACCTCATTTACATATTGAATCCAAACACATTGTAATTTGCAACCTGCTTCATAAGAAATCACATTTAACTTTTGTTCAATACCTAATTAATGCAATGAACTTTTCAAGATTGAGTCGGCCAATTTGATGTTTTGGACAATGGTTCAATCCAATTAATAGCTTCTTATGTATGCGTTTGCAGCTTGCAGAGGCAAGACCAGAGGGACTGGTTGTTGTTTTTAAAAGCAATGGAATGTTTTTTTTGTTAGGATGGAACTTTTTGGCTGTTTTTGAACTTATATTAGCAGTTTCATTATTTTTTTTGTTTGAATAAAGCAGTTTCAAAATTTGAATATAAAAATAATATTATCTATGATGCAGTATATAATTATTTTTATTTCACGTTTTTATCTTCTGCGCATATGTGTATTTTAAAAACAAATTCTAAAATTAAAAGAACAATTTTTTATTGTCTATTTTCATTATTCATAAAACATTTTTATTATATCATGATTTCTGTCTTTTTTCCATTTTATTTTTTAAATGAACTCCTCCACCAGGAGCAGAAAGATTATTCTTTTTTTGTTTAACATTTAAAGAAAAAGGTAAAAAATAAAATGTACTATCGTGGGTATCACGTAGCCTTAATCACTTTGTTTCCCTTTTTAGTTGCCTGAATCAAACTTAGTTGAAGAAAAGCTAAAGCCTAAAGCGGGTCAATGACAGACACGATCTCAGTTCCTCACTCTCTAAAGTCTAAACAACTATTTTTAAAGCGTCCTACACGTTCACGAGTCACGACGACAAATTTACTTTGCAACATTAACTTATTGCCCAAACAAATGTTACTTTTGGTTGGGTAAAAATTAATTAAAACTCAAAAGGAAGAAAAATATAGATAATGATGTTTTCTTTATTTGGTTAGAAAGAAACTAAAAGTGGTTAGATCATCTATTGTGCGCAATGAGTTTTAAATTTGATTCACTTGATCATGACACTCAATTTTAATTTAAACATAAAATTACAACTAAAAATATTATTTTATTCTCAGTAGGTATGTGAAAAGAAGATTAATTGAGTATCAAATAAAAGTTTTACATACCTCAATTACATCAAAAACAATAAAATTAGAGATAAAATTTTGATAATTTATTTTTACATTTTTTTTTCTTTTATTTAATTTCTTTTCTTTGTTTTACATCTACTCAGTCAAACAAACTTTAATTTGGAAAAACAGAAATAAGGTGGAGAGGAGAGAAAGAGATAGAAAATTAAAAGGTAATTATGTTTGGTTAAACAGAAATAATAAAGGAGAAAAATAAAAAGACGTGAGAATGAAACTCATTAGATATTTTTATTTTATTTCTTATTTATTTTATGTACTTATTTATCTCAAAAATAAATTATAAGAAATAAGATTCTTTTTAAAGAGAAAAGAAAAGCTTCCCGTCGCAGGGGGAAAGTGTAAGACGGAAGTCTTTTTAAAAAAATAGCCTTTTTAACAATAAATAATAAATAATTTTATATTATGTAAGAATGATATAATATAAAGTTTCAAAATTTTCAAGTTAAACTTTTTAATAAGTATTAATATTTTAGTATAATTTAATTATTTGTTTTTACTATCTTTTCTATTCATATAAATAAATATAAAAAATCTGTATTTCATTCCTACTTATTTTTGTCCATGCAAATAATATATTTTCTGTTATTCCTCTTTTTTTTATTTTTCTTATTTCACTCTTAATCAATGGAAGTGGAAATGTCTTTATGGGCTCGACGAATCCCATTTTTCAATGAACGAAGAACAACTTATATAAGCTAGTGAATTTCACATGGTTGCACACAAGACAACTCCCAACAGGCCACCCATGGACACCCTGGCCTCCACCACTTTTAGAACAAATATCTAAAGATCCAAGTTTAAATTCAAATCGATGTAAAATAAAAATAAAAATCAACTAAAAAATTGAAAACTGAATCAAATTAATATATTTTGGATTTGTTTGGATGATTGTATGCTCAAACCAATCGATTGTTGTTTGTGACTTTGAAATCAATCTAATCCATAATACTTATATTGTTTTATTGTTAAGTGTGTTTTATATCATGTATTTTACTTGCATTTTACAATATTATGTATAATATAATGTGTATTATTTTCTTTTTCACATATGTTTGATTTAAAATTGATAAAAATGTAAAAGACTTTAATTATAGAATTTTTATTAACTAATTTTGTAGATTGTTATTAGTAATTACTTTTAATATGATTTGATATAAAAGATGAAAAGAAAGTAAAAAAATTTAATGAAATAAATATTTTAATAAAAATTGCATTTCTAGCATTTTTTCCCCCGCATCTTACTAAAAACTGTTATAGCAGGTAGCGGGTCACGCATCTTAACCGTCCGTTATTATATAAATATATCCAACGGACAAGAAAAACTGGTGCAAAATGGACCACATTTTTCAATGGTCCACGCTAGAATCGGCCATAATTTTAATATATTAAAATTTAAGAATGTTTATATATTCACTTGCTTTAAAATAAACTCAATTTAAAAAATATTTTCTTAAGTAAAATCATCTTCAGTAAAAAGTAAAAAATCATTCTCATATCCAGATCTCTCTGGTATGGTGTACATGAAACATATGGAAAGAAAAGGAAATAAAAACTTTTATTTGCAAGATTATGGGAAGGTTTAAAAGAATTTCTTAAAAAAATATTTTTGAATTATGAAAATAAATTAATATTTAATTATTTTAATAATTTTCTATAAATTTATTTAAACATTTTTTATAATTAAATTTATAACATAAATAATTACATAATGAGCTTATTGAACAAACGCTGTTTACTTCATCTCTGGCAATATTCAGGCTGGTTTGAATAGAAAGTCATAACAGGAGCAATCCCTCTCCTCCTATACCGAACATGTGAAAACTCATTTCATCAGAATTTGTCATGAAGAAACTTGTAAAAATGTTTTTATGCGTTCTTAATGTTAAAAATGTAATTTGTTGCAAGTTTGTCACAGATGTATAATAGGAGCAAATAAATATCCCCAAAAAGAAAAACTAGTATTTTTCGTGGTGTCCCCTATGCTATGCAGAATCAGGAAATCAAATACACAGGTAAAAAAATATTGGTGACGATAGACAACTGTTCAGATAGATTATACCTTGAGAATATATATACCAAAATTTCGGCGACCTGAAAAAGCCAGTCCCACTTGGGAATATTTCGTGGAAGTGTAACAAATAAGCCCCAATCTTAATTTCAAATAGACCAAAACAGGGCATGGGAAAGTGATGAATGTAAATTCTATACTTTCTAATCTAATCTAAATTGCACTCGTTAGAAGCTCTGTTCTTGTACTATCGGTTCTAGAATCAACACCATTAGCTTTACCACTTTGCGCATCAGATTTGGATGTTATGGCTCCTGCAGTAGTCAATGGGGTATTACTTAAAGATATTAATTTATCCATTTTTTTTCTACTAGATGATGATTCAGTGCCCGACAGAATTCGTCTCAGTTGTGACTGCTGACAAACAATGCGACCTTTGTTCCATCCAGGGAAAGCAAAGGACGATGGTACATTATCCTGCAAGAATGAAATGGCAGCCTTTGCGATAGGGAAATCTTGGGCATCTGTGGTTTTCTCCATGTGACCCCGGCTGCTTAAATGGGAAAAACACATCAATGTTAGAAGAAAGCACTAACCGGTGATCTAAATTCAGGTACAGGATATAGCCCCCATTTTTTCTGATAAAAAGAAATGCAGATCAATGTACCTTCGACCCACATTCATAACCAAGGTGGATCAGATGCGAATCTATTATGCACCATTTTTTAGCACCTTATTTCTAACTACAATGGTTAAACTAAGGTGTGTGGTGCAAAAAATAAATAAGATCAAGTTTTTAGAGGCAAAAGCAACTTACACCACAACAACTGTTGCAACCTCGGGAAGATCATCGCCGGTCATGGACATTTCATGCACATTGTTCAGCCAAACTGACAGTGCTGTTAATGCACCACCTTCCGACATCCTGCAAGACAATTAAGTCTTAGATTTTACATAATTCATTGAAGATAAAAATGCATATAACGTCAATTTGGAGGCTAAGAAAATTAGAGTTCTCAATTTTCAATTTCAATGACTCTGCCCCTTGAAAATTGAAAAAGGCTTCAATAGTCCCATTCACCCATCTTTTTAGTCATTTCATCTGCATTATCGTACTCAAGCTTAAATTTCTTCAACTAACAATTCGTCTATTGGTGCTTTAGAGAAAATGATAATTCAGTACTAAAATCTGCAAATGTTGATCATTCTACATTAACATAAATTAGCTATGAAGTATGGAGACCTCAGAAATTAAAAAGGCTAATTACAGAATCGCCTGAATTGAAAGCTGAGGACTCTTATTTGTCAATGACTCAACACTGAGGGGGGTTTGTATATGTTTTCCTTTATTAAATAATAAATGTTTTAAAAAAATTGATTGCCACTATACCTGTGTACATCCACAGACCACACAAGTTTACTTTTACGAAAAAGTTCAGGGAACAGCCCTCGCTTTGATGCTTCGTTGAGCACTCTAGCAGCCCTTTCTCTCTGGAACATGCACCAAAGAGCTTCTAACAGTGCATTGTAGAACCTCATTCCCAATCCACACCCTTCAGAATTGAGTTTGTCAAAGACATACTCCACAATCTGCCAATTAGACTCATCATCAAAATCTCCCTTGATCATTTGTCCAATTACTTGATGAATATCTGACACCCTCATCGTGATCATCGCATCAATCAAATTATAGGCATCATTTAACCTGAAACCAACAAATTAGGGAGGTAAGCTCAAATAGAAGTAAAATGCAATTGATAGGTGATAAAGTCAAACCAAAGGTTCAGAGTTTGGCCTTTACTTGACACAAGAATGAGATAGCAAATTGAAAAAATAATTAAATAAAAAAGATTTCGCCCTAAAATGGAATGTTTTAAATTATAGGGATTGAAAGGAAAAGTTGTTGCAAGTTTGCAACTATAGGGACCAAAAGGATAATTAAACCTTAATTTTATTTACTTATTTATTTATTTTGGTTACAAAGGTACGACCTAGTATGGAGAGAGAGATGATAGGCTAATGTGAAGTAAATGGCTTGGCTAGGATTCATCCAAGGATCTAGTAGTCCCCAAAAGGGACTTGGTGCCACTGAGCTAAGGCTCTTAGGATATTTTAAATTTTAGACTGTCAAAACAAATTCTAGCACACTAACTCACATTACTAGGACAGCATTACTCATTAAGAGCACGCTGGAAGTGTTCCTGCAGAGCTGATCTTATCATATAAGCAATTTATAGGTTTTTTATTAAGATTATAAAAATGACTTACAACACTCCTATAAGCTTTTTTAGCTTATTTCAATAGGCATCAACATGAAGTCTATCAACATAAGTTAATTAAATAAGTGCTTAATCGAGATTTTTGAACTAAATGTGCCCTAACATGAGTTCAGTGATACAAGCACACTAGAAAATGATGTCATAACATGTATCAATTGAATGTTTGAATGCAAAACCAATTTTTTCCATGAAGTTCTCCAGTACCATCATTTTCAGGGGACCCGCTGCCACAATTTAATTTCAAAATTGCCAATCGGTAAATCACATCATCTATACTAAGCTACGTAAAATTCATATACAATTAACACCACTAATAGAACAATGCATGAAAATCCCCTACCATGTAAAGATGCTGAATAATAATGTACAAATCACTGCAGAAACATTGAGTTTGCTATACATAACAAAGCAAAAAAGTTAATTGTAGAGGTACAATGTATTGGGATGTGGAGGAAGAACTTACTACGATGATAGGTAAGCCCCATAGTTAGTAGAATAATTAGTTAGTTAGCTACAAGGACAACTGAAGAAATAAGGCATGTTGCCAATAATAAGAAAAGGGGTTGAGAGGATGATTTTATCTTGTGATTTGAGAAGAAATCATATTGTTGTGGGAGAGTCCAGGCCTCTTGAAGGTCCTGGGAATCATTTGTACTCTTCTCTAGTAATAGAAACTTTTCTTTCTATGATTCTGATCCAGGTTATATCAACTGGTAGTATCAAAGCTCTCTGATCCAGAGGGAGCAGTATGGTGTAGACAAGAATGGAAGCAAGAATGAAGATCCCTGTGTTCTCAGGTGAGTACACCTATGGGTGGGCCACCAGAACGAAAAGATATTTTCAGATTGAAGTAATAGACCAAGAAGAAACAATGCAATGGGTGGAAGCAGCTATAGAGAGGGGCAAACTTTGAATTGGTTTTAACGGTGGAACTCCTACACCCCCAAGGCCACATGGGGCAGTATTCAAGATTGTTAAAATTAGGAGGTTTCAACCATCCATGATCCAGAACCTTGATGAAATCTTTTTGGATTTGACTGAGGAAGAGGTGAGGACAAGGCTGAAGCTGCCCTCTAGTGGATCACTATCAGCAGTGACAGACTTGGTGCAACTCATAGATGAAGGACCTTTGATGCAAGAAGACAAAAGGTAAGATGAAATTTTGAAGGAAGGGGGAGGAACCAAACTAGAGAAAAAAATGGAAGAGGCAAATGGGCTAATCAATGGAGACAAGAATGGAAGGGAAAATGATCCAAGCAGGTGGCTGCATAAACAAGCAGAGGTCGAAAGAACAAGTGACAGCAGCGGAGGTTAGGGGTTTAATGATCAACACATCATCACTGATAGAGCCACAATATTCAGGTTCTGCCATGGAGAGAGATGGGTCATCAACAATGACTAAATTCTGGAACTCGCGCATCTAAGCTTCCCCTGACAGAACCACCATACCTTGGGGCTTGGACAGTGGCTGATGTTATGTTGGAGTTAGAGACAAGAATGAAAATTGGTATTGTACCTCAATTCTAGAACTGCAACAAGCATAGGTAAAAGTCAAGATGTGGAGATGAGGTAGAACTATTGGGCCCAACACAAAGGCAGATCAGGCCAGCTGCAAAAGGAAAGGGAGGCCAAGATCCGAACACTGTGGGTGAGGAAAGGGAAAGGGCTGGAATTACAGAAGGCAGGTCAATATTTTGACAAAATTGACCAGTCCAAGACCATTAAAGTTGTTGGAGATCCCACATTGATTAGTGATATGGCCAAATTAAAGTACATAAGTGGGGGGCAACCCCTCACCTTACAAGCCGGTTTTGTAGGTCCAAACCCTGAATTCTAATATGATATCAGAGGCTATTTTTAGCTATTGTTGTTGGACCTATTGTCCCACTCGCTATTGAGCCATAACAAATTCTCTCCCACCACTAATGGGATAGGCCCAATGAAAAGAGGCCAGGAAATGGGTCTTGGAGATGGAGGAAAAGAGAAATTGGTAAATGCTAAATTCTTTTTCTTATCTAACAATTCTAACCCAACTAAGGAAGGGGAGGGCAACACAAATAATCAGCTGCTAACCTGCTACAACTTACAATCATACAATTTGCAATGGGGGCCATGGGATCTCAGCACAAATTCAGAGGCATAAGCACTGTTTCAAGGTCAAAAGGGCAGCAGAAAACAGAGCACCTGAAGAGAACAAGCGCATTTACATTTTTGTGTTTGACCCAGGAGGAATCAGAGCTATTTTCAGTATTTTGGGATGACAGTGGTAGAATAAACACGCTTACATATTGTGTTTGATCCAGTTGGAACCAAAGCTATTTTGGGACTGCAATGGTGGGGTTGGCTTGCTTCCAACTGTTGGGACCCCAATGGCACATGGTTTCAAATTCCAAAGTCTATTCATCAAGAGGACAAGGTGAAACTTTAGGGGAGAGTATTCATAGGTAATCCCCATAGTTAGTAGAATAATTAGTTAGAGAGACAGAATTTGGGGCAGGGATAATTAGAGAAATAAGGAATGTTGTCTATAAATAAGTAAAGGGGTTGAGAGGGAGATGTTATCTTGGGAATTGAGAGAAAATTCAGATTACTATGGGAGAGTCCAGGTCTCTCAAAAGTCCTGGGAATCACTTGTAATCAGATTACTAGGAATCATTAATGGAAACTTTTCTTCCTATAATGCTGTTCCAGTTTGACAGTTTCTATCAGAAGAGATGCAAACTGTAGCTAAATAAAAATCTATAAAGATTGTGGTATAAATGAACCATACTAGAAAATTGTAAGGAACTTCAAGATCTGAAATTCATAATTTAGCAAAGGTTAATAGATCTAATCGTGTGAATTCATATCAGTTGCATCTGGTATTGGTCACATGGGTTTATTCAATATTCCTATGTTCAAAAACAGAGAAAAAGCAGTCATGCTTCAAATAATGAGCCAAAAAAATCCTTGCACTTGCACTGATAATTTGTTTCTTTTTAGTCCAATCTCAGTCTCAGACTCTCACAAACAAATAACACAATGTACTGGAGTTGGGTTTTTTTTTTTTTCTTTTGCCGAATAATGTACTGGAGTTGGTATCATTACTACTCAGCTGTTATTTTATCCTATGTTGAATTCAGTTATTTTCACAATTCTATTAGTGTAAAATGCTTGAGGTCATTATAACTTCAAACTCAGATCAGAAAGTAGCACAGCAATAACTTTAAAATAATGCTGACCTGTCATTCTTTGCGTAAAGAGCTAGCATCATGCAGTAGCACATGACACTGGGCAGTATTCCTGAAGCTTTAATTTCTTGGAACTGCTCCTCGCCCTCATCAACAAGACCAGCGGAGCAGTATATGCTTAACACCGCTTCAAGTGTCAGCTCATTAGGTTCACAATTTGCTTTTTCCATTTCAACATAAGATTTTACAGCCTCTTCATACTGACCTCCTTGCCTAAAAGCTTCAATCACACCATTGAACGAATGTACATCCCGTTTTAAACCAGACTCATTCATCCTGGATAAAATTGCTTCTGCTTCTTTGTACAGTCCCCCCCTTGCAAATGCATGAATTAACGAATTGTAGGTCTCAACAGTTGGGTTGCTTCCAACTTCATTCATAGTGTTAAACATGACAAGAGCCTCTTCATACAAAGCAGCCTGCCCAAACGCTTCAATCACCCCAGTATAAGCCTTGGAACTCGGCACTACTCCTTTCTCATTCATATGCAGTAAAATTTTCTTGGCATCTTCATAGAGCCCTCCCTTCCCACAGGCAAATATCAAGCCCTCATAAGTCTGCATGTTCGGCTCAACATTCTCCTCCGCCATGTCATGAAACAAAGTGACCACCTCCTTAAAGTACCCACCCTCCCCAAAGACCTGTATGAGAATGTTGTAAGTCCCCGCATCAGGATCCGTGTTGCTCACTTTCATCTCAAGAAAAAGATCGCGAACATCATCATACCTCCCATGCTTCCCATATAAATTCAACAAAACACTATAAGTGGCCGCGTTCGCCACACACCCCGCAGCCTGCATCTGCCTAAACACACCCATCGCCTCTTTGATAGACCCCAACTCAGCATAAGCCTCTAACAACACATTATAAGAAGTAATATCCGGCAAATTACCCCCGCACTCCATCTCCCTAAGAAGCTCCGAAACCTTCTCAAGCCTATTCAACTTCCCAAACGTCTGAACAAGATAACTATAAGTATTAATATCAGGAACAATCCCACTTTCATTCATGGTCCTAAACACCATTTCAGCCTCATCACCTAACCCCCTATGAGCACAAGCACCAAGCAAAGTATTGTAAGTAATAACATCAGGCTGAATCCCTTCATGCCTCATTTCAGCAAACAACCCTAGCAACCCTTCCCAATCCAACCCACCCCTAGCACAAGCATTAATCACAGTGTTGTAAGTCAAAATACTCGGCGAAACCCTCTCCTGCTTCATTCCGTTGAGGAGTTCGAGCGAGGCGTGGAACTGGCCGTTGCGGCCGTAGGCGTTGATGATGGCGGTGTAGGAGTAGACGGTGCGGACGACGCCGTTGGAGGGCATTTCGTCGAACACCTCGCGGCACTTGTCGAGAAGACCCTCTCTGCCCAATAGCGTGATCATGATGGTGTGTATGTGCTCGTTGGGCTTGCACCATATCTGGCGCTGCATGTACTTGAAGAGGCGCAGGGAGCGCTGCCAGTCGCCACGCTGCGCGAACTCCTTGAAGACGAGGGCGAAGTCGTTGAGGGAGAGCTTGTTCTTGAAGGGGTCAAGGCAGCGCGCGATGCTGCCACGTGGCGGAAGCGCGGTGAGGCGGTTGATTAGGGTTTCCACGTCGTAGCTGTACTTTCCTTTCTCCACCGTCACCGAGGGGTTTATGGGGATGAGGACATTGGGCTTCGCCGCACGTGCTTGGAGTAGGAGCCTGCGTTTCGGAGACGGTGTGAAGTTAGTGAAGAGGAGTTGGCGGAGGGTGGTGGCCGGAGTGAGGAGCGTGGGGGAGAAAGGTGAAAGCGTAAGTGTCATTTTAAGCGGCATGTTCTTCTTGAATGGAAAATGGACTCTGGAGACTGAGGTTCGTAATTGGTAATTGAGGAAAGGCCACGTGCTGTTCTTTCTGGATAAAGATCTGTTTGATTTAAAGGAGTTTCATATTCTCATGAAAAATACATGAGATGATGGAATAATGTAAAATGATTATTATGGAAGTCTAATTCAATTTATTAAGAAAGATATATAAATGTTATAAATTTTTTAATACTGTGTTTGATAATTATATATTAAAAAGAAGACATATAAAATGATCAAATTCATTGTTGGGTAAAACTAATTTCTAAATGAAAATAGTTATTTAGTCAAACTAATCATTGGTGATTGGATCTCATATATATTCTTAATATTTACAATTTGAATTACACCATTCCATTTTTTTTTTGTTCTACCTAGCTAATATTTCATATTCATGTGGAAATTTAACTCCTTTTTTCATTTTTCAAATGGATAATTATAATTCAAAAAATTGATAATAAGTTTGAAAGGAAATTTACGGAAATATGAACTATATAACTTTCTAGGCAAACATAAGTGTATTCAGAATGCATGCATTGGTGAAAGCACTACAATAAAATGCTTAAAATAATTTGTCAAAGGATTGAACAGAATATTTGTGATTGAGTACTTGAGTAACATGGAAGGCATGTTAATATTTACCAAAAGTATAGGGTGCAAATAGGTTTCTGGACATGTTAGGCATCAAGAATGGAAAGATTGTCTTATAAAGTGAAAGTGTCAATTTTGTCAAAGTGATTATAGCAAATCAACTATTATCGTATAAGCACAACAACATCACAAGACTTTATGTGCCTTGCATGCATTATTTGAATGATGATTTTAAATATCTTATTATAGTTTTAAAAATATTATTTCAAATAATTGAAGATACTAACAAGTTTATTTAATTGTATAATTAATTGAAAAGAAATACTTAATTTATCACTTTTATGAGAATGAGGTGTTGATAACAGTAATTATTTAAATTCATAATAAAAATTTCATTTGTTTATTTTATTTTATTTTCTATGCCTTTAGAGTAATAGTTAGGAAAATATATTTTCTATATATTCAATAAAACATATTTGATATTTTACATGAATTGATAGCAACATGGTATCTTTCAAGAGAAATGTTGGGATATTTTTTCTTTGAGATTCTTTTTTAACATTATTCATTGATTAAAATTTATTGAAAATCATCAATTTTAGTATGTTTCACACTAGAATCATTAAATGAGAAATAATATGTATCAAAATGAGTGATTTTTAATAAATTATAAAAAAATTATTAAAAAATGTTAAAGAAAATACATTTTCCAATTCATTCAAATACAATTAACTAGATAAAAAAATATTAAATTTACATATATAGCATTTTATCATGGATTATGTGATTTGGAGTGTTAGTATAATTGTGTTACTTTTGATTTAGTGTGTTTGAAAAACGGTTGAATTAACGTAAATTGACTTTTAGACGAAAATTACAACATAATTATTTTAAAAAAATTACATTAAAAGATATATTTTCTGGATTGAAGGTGATTTCAATTCTAATCCAAAGCACACCTTTAGTCATGTAAGTATTTACTATGTGGTTGAAAGAGTGGACTAAAGAATGAAGATACTATTGCATTGTAGGCTTGTAGCAATGGACCACACTTTTTCTCTTTCTCTCAAATGAAAATAATTTTTCTTACAGAAAAAGAGAAGATTAACCTCTGTGGCCCCAAATACCACCGCCAACTGTCAATTACTTTTCCCAACGCACCACTTCACTTTCATAATGAATATACTACTAACACGTTGAATTATTTTTTAAGAATATTTATAATAATTTATTATAAATATAATATTATCGTTGTAATAATAAGTTTCATGTTTATCTACTACAGTAGCTAAAAAGCAATTTTAAGACAGTTTATTTATTTAAATTTTCTAAATTAATCAATTTGTGCAGTCAAGTTAATGTTATAATTTGTTTTTATAAACAATACATATTTTTATCACATAACTAAATTTATATTAAATAATTATTCTTTAAAATATAAATTGTTTTATAATTAAATTTACAATAAATAAATATCTTTGAATACATAGATTAAATTTTAATTTTATAATTAAAAAATTAAATCCTAGTGAGATATTATTTTAACTATTACAATTTTACTTTGAAAAAATAATGAATAATTTAGAAACAAAAAATAAAAAATAATGGAATGAGATATATAAGTCATTAAGAATATAAGGTATACAAATAAATATAAATATAAAATACAAAAAGAGGATGAGGAGAGGTGATTTTTTCTTTTGCTAGTTACCTATGTGAAATGCACATCAAAATGAGAGAATAAAAAGAATTGAATGATGAGAATACCTAATTAAGAGAGTAAAGAAAGTGAGAAAATTATTAAAAAAAGACATTACATTATTTGTAATAGTCAAAATTGTATTCAAAATAGTTAAATTTTTAGAAATAAAATGAGAATTTTTTTTCTTTTCTAAAGGGTCTAATTCAATTAGTTGAACAAGATATATATATTTTATTATGAAATTTTCTAATATTGTCTTGAACTCTTATCGATAAAAAAATAAAATAAGAAAATAAAAATAATTATTTGTTACAGATAAATTATTAACTTTTGGTATGTTTGGGTGAAAATATATAATTATTAAAGATAGTTTAGGTATGATTTTTTAAATAATTATTATTAAACTCAACAAATTGATCATGTATAAAAATATATAATTAAATGTCAATATATTTAATTTTAATTTTTATACGTTAATATTTATTAAGAAATATGATAAAAAAAAATAAAATTAATTATCTCAAATTCGATCAAAATGCATAACTTTTTTATAATATATATTTTTTTAATGCAAAAAAAAGTAAAATGTAATTTTATTGGAATTTTTCTAAAATTTTATTAAGTTTGACCCAGCTCGAATGTACCCGTTGATATGAATTTAACTTTAGTAAATGTCAAAAAAAAAATCTCTACAAAACTTGTAAACTTAATTTTGCTGGAATTTTTTACCTAGATTTAGTAGTATATATCCATGATCACTCCTATTAAACATTGTTGAATCATGGGACTAAAAACACTGGAGACAATATTCCTTATTATATACTCAGCATGTTGGGTCAAGTTTGGTTTCAAGGAAGGGATCATCTCTAGTGAAACAAAATAAAATCAAAATGGTCAGGTGTAATAATTTTACTATTTATTCTTTTTTAGCGTATACTTTTTATTCTTTTAAACTTTCACGTTACAATAGAAACATATGATATTAATAAGATTTATTAAGGGTTATAATCTCATGCTAATGTCACAAAAGAAAAAATTCATTTTCCTTATTTTTTATGACAAAGAAGTGTTTGCAATATATTCTTTATTGTTTATTAAAAAATTTTGAAATAAGAAATTATGAGTAAGACTCATTAAATAATAAGTGAGAATTATTTTTTATTTTCAATAATTTTATTTTTTGTGTGCAAAGGTGAAATATTTGACTTCTTAATTGATATCTAACTCTTGTCTTTTTACTAGTCGATTCATCTTTTTTTAATAAAATAATACTTTCATTGAAACTCCATTAAACTCCAAACATTAGCCAAAGGTAGGAACACAAGTGTCAAACCACTTGTGTCAACTAATTTTGATAATTTCAACTAATAATAAAGAGTGTATTAGAAAGTATATAATTAACATTTTTCTCTAGTCAGCATCATTCGATTTTTTCAATCTCATTTAAAAAATAATTTTTTTTCTAAACTATTCTACCTTGAAACTCACACTAATAATAAAAAAAATATTAAAAATAAAACTCTAATTAAATGAAAAGTGTTTTAGAGAATGTCTCATCAAATAAGATAAAATTAAAATTAGTAAACATTTACTTATATACGAGATTAACAACATATATATATATATATATATATATATATGTGTGTGTGTGTGTGCGCGCGCGCGTGCGAGTGCGTGCGTGCGCGCGTGTGCTTATATTTGAAATTGGAAGGAATAATTAAGTTTGAGATAATTATTTTCGTCAGAAGACTTAGTCATTTTTAGTGAAATTTTCTCTTTTAACTATATTTTTTTCATCTATAAAATTCAACATTACTTAAAAAATAATCAAATTCTAATCAAACAAATGACATATTGATAATTTAAGGAGACATCTGTTTCGTGATTTGATATTACATTTTTTTAAGGATGTGGTGCGTTACACTCTAAAAAATATAATGATGGAATGATATTTTAAAATATTTAAAGAAAATATTTTTAGTTAATTACTAAAATTGTTGGGAATTCTTTAATATTTTCTAAGAATAATACAAGTTAATGAAACTAAACAATGAGGATATATATAATTTTCACAATAGAACTTATCTCCACTACATCAGAATATAACATTCTTATCATGTTCACTGGAATAAAAAGTTGGTCAAATACAAAAATGTGACTTTCTTAAAACTAAAATATACCTAAAAATATTTGTTCATAACCGTCTAGTAAATATGAAAATAATTATTTTCTCCTTATACATCACAGTCATAAATAATGAGTCATTTTATTTAGAATCATAAAATGTGATTTTAAAATAAGAACTTTTAGAAAATATTTTTTTTAATAAGTAGAGATGATCTTATCTGCTTATTAAAATAAATAAAGTTTTCTTAGTAGAAGCAATTTAGACAAACACATTTTTTATTGTTCGTAAAACCTTAAATCATCCCTAAAAAGGAGGCGGTTATAGAATTAAGGGAAAAACAAGAAGAAAAAAGGCCTTAGGAGGATCTAACATCACAATTGGGCATGACATAGGTAGGCATGAGAATAAATCAAGTAAAACCAGACATAAATAAATCTGATATGTTTTTTTTTTTAAATGAGGACATAGGCCTTGCTTACCTGACTTCTTTAAAAACTCGATCTAACCTATTAGTTTGTTTAAAAGCCTACTTTGTATAAAATTGTTTTTTTTAATTACTTGATTAAAAAAATTGTTCATTCCATGTTATTAAAATACAAAATCCCAACCTACCAAAACTTTGCAAGATTCATCTAACGTACTCGTAGAGGAACTACCAGTAGCAACTACCAAGCGTATTTGGCCCTTTAATTTTTCTTCTCATGCAAATAGTTTAGGCTCATGTAATAATAAATTGCCTCATTTAAGTGACAATCAAATCCCAATTCACAACATCTTGTATTATCCAATAACTATATAAAAAGCTATCAATTAAAATTACACTGAGAACCGAGATGGCGAAGCAACCAAAGATGTGTTTGTGTGTTTCTAACTTGGTGATCAATGATTACACTATCAATAGTAGACCACTAGTTTGACTATAATAAATTTTATCTTGATCTTATAAATTTATTTAATTGATAATATTATTATTAGTGTAATGTGTATTTTTATTTTTATAATATTATTTAGATAAATATGTTGACTTATCAAGCTTAATATATATATTTTTTTATAATTTTAAGCGTAATTTATTTAAGTTAGACTAAACTTTAAATATGTCATGTCATGGGCCCTTATTTAAAGCCCAGCCTATTCCCATCATTGGGCAAGACATGGGTTACACAATTAGTTTATCTATCATCAAACTTAAAAGAAGTAAACTAATCACAACCAATGTAGTCGAAGACTTTGAGGGCAACATGTAAATGAGTTGTTCGGCAAAAGGAGATTTTGAAAAATTTGAACTAAGGAAAGATTATCCATTTCACACCCAATGTGATTGAAGCATTTCTTCCATGCCTTTTGAAGACCATGAAGAACAACCATGATTTCAAACTTAATGGCCTCCCTACAACCATTAAAGGAGTAAAAGCCTGCACATGAGATCCCTATTGATGATAGCATAAGACCAAATCATCATTCAACAACTTATCTTGATCAAAGTTCTTGTTACTCATCCATTTCTAAATCCACACAACGAAAGCGACAAACAGGAATCCTCTATCACTCAGCAGTTGCTCCTTGAGCCACTTCTTGACACAGAGATGAGAAACCTTGGTTAAGAAAGGAACCCTAACCGCAACCACACTCCAATATAGCGTGAGGGCAACTACGAAGACAGTGCAAGGCTGACTCGCTAAGCTCAAAACAGTGAGGGCAAGCAACATTGGGAACCGTGTTTTTTGTGGTATCTAGTAGCATTAGTAGGCAAAGCATTATAGATGACCAACCAAAGAAAGATTTTGATTTTCTCCAGGATCCTAAGTTTCCATGGCCATTTGAAGTGAGCAAAAGGGATATAGGTGCCAATAGTCACTTGAGAAGTCAGCCATTTATATGTTGAAGAAGGATAGTAGTTGCAATCACTGATCAGGAACTGTAGGTGCGAGAACAAGATCCACCTTCCGTAAGGCTTGAAGAATATTATAGGGAAAGATAGTATAAACCTGCTTAATATTTCACGAGTCATTGTAGATAATGTCTCTCATACGCATATCCACTTCTAAGAAGTGCACAAAAGAAATTTTATGACAAAGAGGACCATCTCTTAACCAAGAATCATACCATAAGGAGGCGTCACCCTGACCAATTACGAAATTGAACCCTAGGACTAGTTTATCCTTGGTTGCAATAATACCTTGCCAAATGTATGGATCCTAATGTTTAAAAGAAACATCAACCATGTGACCCTTGTTAAGATATTTATGAGTGAGAAGCTTGACCCACAAAGCATCACAATCATCAACAAACTATCCACATTAATTTTCCTAAAAGGGAAATACTAGTTTAATGAGCCTTTCTAATCCCAAGCCCACCCTGAGCCTTGGGTGCAAATATCCCAATTAACAATGTGCCAACCACGTTTCCTAGGTTGACTAGGCCAAAGAAAATTTCGAGCCACTCTATCAATATGCTTAGAAATGGACTTTGGGAGAAGAGAAAGCTGGATAAGATAGACGAGGAGGGAAAATAACACATATTTAATAAGACATAATCTACCTCCCTATTAAGTATTTTTCCTTTCTAAGAAGCTAATCTTCTCCATAATGGGTTCAAAGGTCTCTCTAGTAACCTTTCCCTTTAAGAAAGGAAACCTAAGATACTTGCTCAAGTGATGAACTTCCTTAACACGAGGTTGAGACATATATTCTTAATAGCTCGCTGATCCTCGAAAACATAAGTTTTGACTTAAGGGGGTTGACTTTAAGCTCAGGCTCCATGCAAAATAGATCCAAGGTGGAGTTAATCATCTCGAATTGAGGCTCCTTGGCCTTAGCGGATAGGAGAATATCATCTGCAAAAAGCATATGGGATATTTGAGGATCACCTCTAGAAATAGACATTGGTTCCCAAACGTCATCCTTTACAAGTTGTTGGATATAAAGTGACAATCTCTCCATACAAATGATAAAGAGGTGGGGTGAGAGGGGATTTCCCTGGCGCAAACCTCTAGTCGAGCTAAAAGGCTCAGTTTTAGAACCACTCCAAACAAGACAGATGGAACAAGATTTGGTACACCACATAATGAGAGAAACGATAATAGGGGAAAACCAAAGCCCAAAAGACCCCTCTTCAAAAAATCCCAGCTAAGCCTATCATAGGTTTTCTCTAAATCAATCTTGAAAGCAACATGACCCTTCTTAGATTTGGAACGATTCATAAAATGGATGAGCTCCTAAGCAACAATAGCATTGTCAGTTGTGCACCTCTTAGGCAAAAAATCCCCTGAAGAGGACTGATAATCTCCTCCAGAAAAGGTCTGAGACGATGCACTAGGACTTTAGTAATAATCTTGTGGGTAACATTACAAAGGCTAATTGGCTTGAAGCCCTTAAATTGTTTAGGATGATAAATTTTCAAAATCAGGGCAATAAGCACTTCCACAATACTAGCTTCATAAAACCCATTCACAAAGGCACCACGAACCAACCTCCATAAATCCTTTTTAATGATGTCCCAGTATTTCTTAAAGGAGAAAAGGTTGAAAACCATTTGGGCTACGAGATTTAAGGATTTCATAATCATAAGTGCCTCTTGATCTCTTCCAAAGTAACCTTAGTTGTAAGTAACCGTGTAGCTTCCTTAGGGAGAGAAGGGATATTGCAGTTAGGAAGTTAACTACCATGGTGATAACAAGGCAAGAAAAACAACTTACGAAAATAATCCCTAGACTCAGTCTAAACTAAAAAATATCACTGCACCATATTCCAAACGTAAGCTGAATAGTGTGGATGGTGTTGTGCCTTCACCTCACCACAGTCTGGGTATGGAAAAACTTGGTGTTGCGATCCCCTGACTTGATCCACTCCTCTCTAAACTTTTGAAACCATAGGATCTCTTCCCGCTTCAAGACATCCTTATACTCAGTCTAAAGATCAACCTCCAAGGCTAGCATGTCAGAGGAATGGTTGTGGTCCAACTCCCTTTGAATACCCCTAACTTTAGCTTCCACTATTTTCTTCCTGCGAAGATATCACCAAAAATGTGATCATTAAACCATTTAGATTTGAGCCTCATCCTATCAAGCTTTCTGCACACTTGATGGTCAGAAACATTCCAAGCTTCTTGCACAATAGCTTGGTAGTCCTTATGCCTGGACCAAGAAGCTAGAAACCTGCAGGGACGTTGAAAGATATGAGCAACACTCAAACAAACACATTAAAAAAAAAATAGAAAACTACTTATTTTATTAAAATAAACATTTTTTAACAAATAACTTTAAGCAAATTGGACCAATAAGTGATAAGTGAGACGGCTTTGAGATATATAATAACTTTATTTGAGTCAAATAGTGTTGAAACTCCAAAGTAGAAGATACATGTGTTTGTTGATGTGTTGGCAACTATGACTACTAGTATTGAGGATGAGTTTGTGATGTATGGTTTGAGGCATATAGCTTAGGGTCTCTTTTCCTCGTTTAGTTATTTTGTAATTCTTTCCTTTTCGATAGGATAAAACATGGATTTTGCGTTGAAGCGGGGGCTAAAAGCAAAAACGTGGGCGTTTAAGTCCCCTAGTTTGATGGATGGATCCACGTTAGCAATCTGAGATGGAGGTGGTGGAGCATAGCAGAGCAGGGGGGTCCACTCTGGAAAAATATAAAGCAGGAGAAGCGAACAGCGGGCCCCGCTCCCGTGTTACAGTTTGTGATTGCGACATGGTAAAATGTATTGTTATTACGCGGAGGGCAATCTGGTCATTCCCCTTCACTTCCTAACAGACACATACAGCTCCCTCCCACACTGTGAGAAGACGAAGAAAGAAAAAACAGAAACAAACTCCCATCATTTCTTCACTTCTTTCTGTTGTTGTTGTTGTTGTTGTCCGTGTTCTTCTTCTGGTTGGTCTCACAACTGAACCACCCAAAACTCACTCTCGGATGCATTAGACAACAATGGAGGATTCCGAGGTAAACTGTTCAGTTCCGTTCCTTTTCAACTGCTTCTCCCGCCGCCAACCGCGGTTTTTGTTTTCTTTTTCTGTTGTTGTTTTTGTTTTGTATGAGGAACATCATCGATTCCGTTTCTTTTCTCTGGGGAATGGGGATGCGTTGTTTGTGATTGGCGCGTTTGGTGTTTTGGGTTTTCATTCCGTGTTTTTGCGTTTTTTATCAGAAATTGACGGCGTTGAAGAAGGCCTACGCCGATATCATCCTGAACACGGCGAAGGAGGCGGCGGCGCGAATCATGGTGTCGGAGCGGAAAGTCACGCGCTTTCAGCAGGAACTTGTTTCCACTAAGGAAGAGGCGCTTCGGATGCTTCTCAGACTCAAACAAATGTTCGATTCTAAGGTTTGACAATCACTGTCTCCCAAAGGGGTCTTTTTTTTCCTTTTTTTTTTTGCCCCTTTTCGCTTCGTTTTTGTTTTTCTTGGAGTTGTTCTGTGTTTGATTCTGAGTTTATTACCCCACTTGTGCTTTGTGACGTTGGTTTCGTGTGTGTTCTTTCTTACTTAATTAAGAATGTTTCGAGATTTCCGTTTCACTGGGTTGATTCAGATTGCTGGCTAATTGCTTGCATCATTATGTGGAGTTCAATGTAAAATTCTTAGCAAATAGGTGGGAGGAAAATAAAAGAATTTTTCAGATAATGGAGATAGATTATTTCTTTGTGGAGTACTTGAAACACCTTACAATTGATTAAATGTGAGCTGCCTTTGTAATGGTTATGCTTGAATGACAGTATTATTTAAGTTTAACTTGTGATTCCATTGATATCGTCAGTGTTAGAAATTTTGGATATCGCTGATCAAGAGTTCTTCAGAATTGTCACACTGTTGTGGTCTTTTAAGTTTTCAATCATTAATTCTTACTGTTTTTTTCATCTTTGAAACAAAGGGCTGTTTAATTCTTGTTAAGAATTAAAAGGACTGAATGTATTTTTTATGTGACATTTGTTGTGGTCATTAAAGGAATGCAATCAAATATATGTTTGAGAAAGTATGTGATATAGTTGTGACTTGGTGTCAGAGGGATCAACTGGCACTTCTGCAATTGCCTAACTCTCCAACTTACATGTACATCTGGTTTGAGAATGAAGCTAAGTTGTTTGTGACTGTAGGCAAAAGATTATTGCTGGATACTTTTCATGTTTGCATATTTTTGCATGCTAAACTTGTTCCATAGCTGTAGAATCCTGTAAAGAAATATACATTGTATAATTGTTTCAGTTTTTTAATCGGCATCCTCAGTCCGTATGGTAATTGTCTTACAATTAGTCCATAACGGACTGGGTTTGATCCTGCTAAAAGAGCATGCGAAAAAAATTTGTTTCAGTTTTGTAGCCAAAATTCAACTCTCTTATAGCAATGCAATATTGCAATTGCTTTTCAACCTTGGGAGATTACTACCATTATAACACATGTCACATGCTCACATAACAGTTATTAATATGCCACCCAAGCAATGGAGTGCTATAAGTAAATCATTTGTCTTGTCTCTTATCTCCTACTGTGTCTGATTAATGGCTATTTTACAGGTCAGTGAAGCGGAGCTGATGTCATTGAATCAGCAGAAGAAGATTGAGGAGCTTGAAGCTCAGCTCCAGGAAGCTGAGGAAATAGTTAGAGATCTAAGGGCAGAGTTGAGAGAAACCCAGGCTGAGCTGGAGAATGTGACAAAACACCAAATGCAACCCCTAGTTGAACAAAACACAGAGGCTGAAGTTGCAGCTCAGGAAAGTTTTCTGCAAAAGAACAGACTTGATCCTTATGATGGATCTATATATTCTGCACCTGGTTTACAGTTTGAATCTGTCTCTATTTCTGAAAATAGGAATCCGATTGTAAATGGATCAAATGATAGCAGTAAGTTCTGTGGGTCACATGATCATACAAACAACTGCTACATTCATAATCCAGATTTTGCATCCATAGTCATTAGGAGGAAAGAGCCCAAGCTCTACAGAAATGGTTGCACTCAGAGAATACATGCATTTGAAAGGAGCCTTTTTGATGGAAATATGTCTGTTTCAGGAAACTTAGATAATGTACAGAATGAAAATTTAGTCAGTGTACATGAAGAAGGTAAAACAATGACTGTATCAACTAATGCCAAAGCTGATATTATTTCTGAAAAGGAGAAACCAGATGAACTTAAAGTGGTGAAAGCAGTTGCTGACCTTGTCAAAGTTCCAGTTCAAAGAAAAAAGAGAAAATTTGGGAAAAGGAAGGCTATTATTAAATCCATATTACATTCTAACCAGGTTAAGGAAACAAATAAAGAATCACATCTGTCTTGTGCCAAAGATTCTACACTTGTATTGGATAACGATGACCCCTCAAGGGTGAGTTCTTCTATGGCATGTGAAAATGAAGCTCAGAAGGATCTAATGTCTCCTTTTGCTGATGTACCGACAGACACAACTGCAACAAATGAGAAATCAGGACCTCATAGCAATGCTGAAAATGGGGAAGTATTTGTTAAAGCTGGCAGTGCTTGGAACATAACTAAAGATGACAAGGAATCGTTGGATAAATCAGATTTAACAAGACAAGAGAGTTTGTCTGCTGAAAGTGTGGAGGTTCCGGCTTGTAAAGATGTTGAGGCATCTAATGGGTCACTGGATAAAATGGATTCAAAAGTATCTGATTTAGATGAGAAGGTTTCTAATCGATCTACAGGCGATAAGTTTAAGTTCACATTCTGTAGAAAGCGTAAGAAGGAGGCCATTAGCTGTGATGATGTAGATTGCTCTCAAGATAATACCAGTTCAAAGAAAAAGTGTGGAGAGAAGCAAGATGATCATGTGGAGCCTCAGAAATCTTGCACAATGACTGAATCATCTCGGGACAGCCGACGACTAGCACAAGTTGCTCGCCAGGTAGGTGATTTGTTAATGGTTGTTTCTATCTTTCACTGTTTTGAGCATGCAATTATGCATGTTTCTCTTTGCCTATCCATGTGTGTACAAACTATGTGATTGTGTATCAGTGTTAAATAAACTACTTCTCTTTTTCAAACATGGTCATAGCATTGTAGAAGTTATGTTGCTAGTTGCTGACAAGGGTGATTACCTTGACTGATCTTATAAATTTTTGGAATACCTAATTAGAAATATACACATGTTTCTATAAGTGGTAATTTTGTAAGACTCTTATTATACTCCTATGTTTGGTTAAGAAAACTCTTGAGCTGATGATTGATGATCGTAACTTTATTCAAGTTCTTTTTGAACTACTGTTGAATTCCCTAGTTATTCCTCAAGTCCTTCCCATTCTCTCTTTCACTAGCCACTGATCTCATTTTTTATGATTAGTGTGGCATTCCAATACACAGGCTAAGAATCGTGAATTATGGTAGTATGTATAACTAGAATTTTTTTACATTATGATGGTTGAATCACTTGAACCTAGCTGTATACAAATGTCATTGCAATGTTGTGCTCATCATGTCATATTTTGTTGGAGTGGCCATTACAGCCCACTGTTGCTGCAAATCACAGCTCAACTCCAATGACAATAACCCCACCTCAACTCTAGCTTCGCGTTCTTGCTTGTGACCATTTGTACTTCCACCTCCTTCTCTCTGAGCCGACATGCCACCACCTCCTCTGCCATGTTCAATGCCCGCTGCAGTTGCTCTCCCTGATATTCTCACACAACAGTCATCATTCCTTTCACTCCTAAAATAACTAAAATTTCTATTGCAAAAATTAAAATAAAATCCCCTTTTTTTATTTCACTCTTTCTTCATTTTATTAAATTTAAATTGAAATCTGAAAGGAGGAAGATTTGGTACATGGGCTTGGAGTAATTGATCAATTTCATCACATAGAGTGAGACCCATGTTGCTTTTGCTGCTATTTTGAGATTGATTTTGATGAAGTTGTAGTCTTTGTTGTTGTTGTTGTTGAAACTGTTGGTATGATTTTGTGCTTCAATTATTTTGATTTGGTATGATTTTGTTTTTCATTTTTTCTGATTTGGTAAAATTTTTGTTTAGAATGGTTTTCTTTTAACATGAATTCTGATGTGTGGTATGAATTCTGGTTTAAGAGAATCTGGTGCTTGGTTTCAGCAGTAACTTGAAGAGAAGGGGGTGGAGAAAAAGGGGTTTAGTTTAGGAGTGTAAACCCCAGGAGAGATCTGTGTAATTTACTCTATAATGTATTATCTTACCTAAGCTGACCTTGGCACCTTGCTCTTCAATATTTGTTAGTGAAGATTGGGTTTTCCCCAAGGGTTTCCAGAAGTTCCTGTGTTAACTTTAAAGGTTTTGACACCAATAGAGATGCTAAGAGGCTTTAGCTTTATTCCCTATTTGCAGTTGTTTGGTGTATATTGTTGGGAAGAAATTCTAGAGTGACTCACTATGGTGTTGCTGCTCAAGTTCATTTTTGGACTGAGTAGCCCACTTAGCTTCTTTGTGTTGTCCTGCCAGTGAAATTTTCAGGAGGTGTCTTTGGTAGATTTACAGAGATCAGCGTGCTATGTTACATGTATATCATGTTCTTAATCTTTTTGTTTCCCCCCATTTCATTCTTTGTTTAGTTTTTAAGGATTTCTTATCCTCTAGCATATGTATCTCTCCTTTTTGTTTATTACAAAAAAATTCTGTCCACCATTTTGCTTTGAATTCCTAGCATTGTTTAATGCTAGCAATGATTTGGGTTCATTCTATTTCTATGTTTCTAGCAATCTATTCATTTTTTATTATTACTTTTGTGTGAAGTATGGACCTCCAAATGCACTAACCTTCTTTATAGTTAAAGTAGTCGTAGATTCTCTAGAGTAGCATTGAAATTTCCACTTTACGTATTTTTGCATTTTCTTCCCCAAAATGACCTTGGCATTTGGTTCTACATTATATTCCCATATAATTGCAATTAAAATAGAAACTCTGCTATCAGGCTAGAGATTGAGATTGTTTGTGCTAATCATTCTTGTAGCGAACTACCATAAAAATCAAATACTTGTCTCTGATTCTGACATATCTGATTGTTGAAATTTTTATGATGGGTCCCTTATTTTGCGGAAGCAAGCTTCTCATTGACTTTGAATTAAGTTCATCTAACTACTAAAGAGTGAATTGGAATAATTCTATTTAAAATCAATTTTGTCAACGTTCATCCAAACACATTCTAAATGACATCACAAAACAAGGTTTGCTTGGTACTACTAGAAAGATATTTTGTCTTCTGAAAAACTATTGGGATAAAGCTAACATATTTTTTCAATGTTGTTGGCAGCTCATATCTTTGTCTGAGAAGAAATGGTGGCAGTAGATTCATCTATTTACTGTGATGAGTTGGTTGGATGGGAAGAGACTCAAAGCACAGTCCAATGCGCTATTGTTTCCGGAGGTGGCGCTTTTTAAGGATGCTTTACGTTGATGGAGCGTGTGTTAATAGTAAATTATTACTATTATTACTATAACTATAATGTATATCAACTTTTCTTTCATCCTTAGCTTAGAAATTTCTAGCATTATATCATATAAAACATAAATTATATATACTATTGCTACCCTTTTCTGGGGGTCTTGTTTGCAATACAAATTTTGCTGATGATAATATTTTATATTGCTTGCTTTTTCATTATTTTGCCTTACAAGAGTAGGTGCCCTTTCATTTTCCTTTTTTCTTTGTTTGGCTATTTTGCTTTAAAGTAGTACTGTACAATCAGGCTGTGTTTTGCTGATCGTTGCTTATAACAAGAGAATCAATAACAAGGTAGAGAACGGGGTCTGAAATATTTACTCGAGTTGGGGTGAGATTTCAGCAGGTTTGAATCTGTTCATTTTTTTGTTTTTATGAAAGTAATTGTGATAATAATGACACCCGTGAGTAAAAGTAGAAATGAATCGAGTATCTCCTGTAAAATTTTACTGTGTCAATTGAAGAAAAGAAAATGGGAGAAAACAAAATTTTAAAATTTGAATTGAAAATAAAATAAGAGGAAAGAAAATTTTAAATTTTTGTCTCTACAAGTCAAACAATTTTCTTCTTTTTCTTTTATTTTTCTCTTCAACCAAATAAAAGAAAATGCATTGATATTCATGTTTTTTTTTCTTTCTTCCAAACACAACAGTAGACTCTTGCAAGTAAAGTTTAAACTTTTGAAATACATCGAATTAGCTTTTGAACTTGTCAGTACTAGACAGTTTAATCTTTAAAATTATAAAGAGTAAATTTATTTTCTAAAATTATTAAATATTGATCATTTTAATCTTTATATTTGTAATTTAGGTATTAAACACCAATAGCTAAGATGATGTTAATTTTAAAAATCTAAATGATACTTTTGTAGTTAATAAAATTAAATTTAGCAGTACTCATAGTCTTAAAGACCAACCTACTTTATTGTTTAAACTTTAAACAATTTATACTAGATATCGATTTATTCATTTTATTTTTTTAATGCTTTTAATGGATTAGGAGTGAAATGTGTGAAGGAAAGAAATAGAAAAACAAAAAGAGATAAATAGAATAAAGAAAAAGTGTTGTTTGAATCATAGTTGTCAATCTTAAATAGCAAAATGTAACTAACTCTGGAAATTCTATAGTGGGATGACTACTGTTTTGAATATTATAATATAAATATACATGCAAATACTAAAAAAAAATACAAAACAAAAAAAATCCAAAATTAAAGAAATTCACGATAAATAACAGGTCATAGTTTTACACACACAATCGCCATTGATCTAGGAATAATAAGAACATAATATGAAGTCAAAAAATGAAAAATGATGGCAAAATTAATAAAAAGAAGAACATAACAATTATATAAAAAGTAGGAAAATGTGAATTGGGAAGTCAGTCAATAAGAAGAAAAAACAAACCAGGGATAGAAAATAGTCATGTGAAGTTTGAAGGAATAGAAGTCAAAACAAATGCAACTTTTTGTAGAATACTTAATCCAAAAAAACCCAAACAATCATGTTTCAGGGGCACAAATAGGTTTTTAAAGTCTATATTTTGGCAATGTCATTATACAACTATATAAAGTCTTATTTCATTGGATGAGGTTAGTTACATAGACACATATTCAATTGCTCCTCTCACTTTGAATCCCATAGCAACCTAGGGATGCTACACTATCGTGCTATAGAGCTACTATTTATGACTTGGACGGATAGAGTAAGAAAAGAAATGAAAAAAAAAATCCTCACTTATTTGAATGAGTCAAAAAAGAGTGAATAAAAATTATACAAAATATTTTATCACTACATTATTTTTCTTGATATAAAATCATCCATTTATTTATTATTATTATTATCATTATTAGTATTATGTTATAAAACCATTTATCTTTTAAAAATAAAACAAAAGCATTTGACTTTGAGTGAAATAAGAAAAAAATTGCTCAAAAACACATAGAGAGAGATAGGACAAGAGGAAATATAAGTGATTAATATAATTGATGATTTAACGCGCAAGAAGAGATATATAAATAATAATAACAGGTATTAAGTAGTTGTTTTTTTTAATTATTTAAGTGTTCAAATATCAGATCCAATGAATTTTTTTTTGAAGGCAAAGAACAAAAGGCCAAGAGAAAGAGATTACACAGACTCAATTAAGGTAAGAACATCAACCCTTGAAGAGTCCAACACAAAGGGAGGAGGGGAATTGTAAAAACAATTTTGTTGCTTAAAGACATCCCATGTTTGGCCAATACATCTGCATGACAGTTGTTTTCCCTAAGAATATGCTTGAAAACAAAACCCATTTGAGCTTGAGAGATATCGTGAATAGCTTTTACAATTGGATAGCATGCATTCTGAGTTCCACATTCTGTATTAATAAGCTGAATTACTTTGCACTTCAATCTGCATGTATCCATGTTCCCTTGCTAACCTGACCTCATTCAAAATATTACTCTTTACTCTTCAAGGATGACTTTCACGAAGAATTAAGATTTAGGAAGGAACCTATTTCCTTGCCGGTATTACTGTAAATATCCTATTTTCCTTTCCTTTCATATTTAAACAAATAAAAAAAGTTAATAACTTTTATCTTACTTCCATCTTTCCTATTTCTTTCATCTTAATTCTTTTTAAACAGAGTGTTGAAGTGTAAAGAAAAGGGGGCCTCATTAAAATAAGCCCATGGCACACGTGTTTTAACTTATAGTCAAAGATGACTTGCAGAGAAAAAAAAACCCTGTGCTAACCCACTTTGATCATTATTTGTAGCTAAACAATTCCCTTTTGGCTACCTATACCTGCCTAATTTGAATTTCAGCTGAGAGTTAAATAAAATTTGATGAAAAATTATTTTCACCGAATTCAGATATTATTAAATAAATTCAATCTTAACTTGATTGTATTAGTCTCTAATCATTTGATTATTTGTTTGTTTATCCATTTGCTAACGAATATTTATGCCTTCAAAATGTGTGCTTTGATCATCCAGGTCCAAGCCACGCCCTTGGCCTCAGCTATACTACTACAATCTAAAACAGATCCAGTTTCTTTGTAGTTAAATTTTAACACGTTTAATGCATTTAATAATTGGACGCAACATGGCTGTACATTTATTTAACAGTTTACCATTCGTCACATCATTTACTACAACAAATACTATGAATAATGATAATTTTTATAACAAACAATACTCAAGTTTATGTTAATTAAAAAGTTAGAGTTGGAAAGTTGAATTTTGACACAACAAATAGTTTTATTTAGTAGTTATTTGAATTACTTTGTTTTAAAAATATTTTACATTTTTATTAATTATTAAATTATAAAAATATTACCTTATATCTAATTTGAAAAACTTTGCACATATAGAATACTTTAGGGTATTACTACTTACTAGTTATTATTATATATATATTTTTGCAAAAAAAAAAAAAAACACAATTTTAGGGTATAGAAATACGCAGAGAATAGAATAGAGGGGGAAGTGCGGAAACCCTAGTGGTAGTGGAGTTGGGTGAGAATGGGAATAGCAGGTAAGGTTGGGGATTATGCTTTCAAGGCATTCACCGCCACTCTTGGAGTCGCCACTATTTACCTCACTGCAACCTTCTCTGTCAACGTTTACAGAGGCCTCTCTTGGCACAATGCTCAAACCGTACTCCTCTCTCTCTCTCTCTCTTACTCTGCTTATTTACAATTACTTGCTTCGATCAATCTAATTTGGTTCTGTTTGTTGAATACCTTTCGATTCAATCCATCATTGTGTCCAATCAATAGCACTCCCTGCTTCAATTCGTTGCTTCCTATGCGCTGTTTGAATGAGTGTTGGTAAAATTAATTTTGAATGAAATTGATTTTGGTTAAAATTGATTTTGAAGTTTTGTGTTTATGCTTAGATTTTTCATTATAAAAATAAGTTAGGAGTAAAAATCAGTGTAAAATCTTTTATTCAATGCAAAAGTTACCAAAGTTACTTAAGCTCAGAATCAATTATAATGTCAGATTCAATTATTGATTCGAAATTTATCTAAAATCAATTTTGAACTCAAAATCAATTCTCCAACTAGCATCGCGTTGTGTTAATGTGTTCGCTTTTCCTCGATTGTTCTTGTTTTATGCGATTCCTGTTTATTCAATTTCTGAAACGTATTTTGTAGCCTTTTGAGAGTATGGAGTCGCATAAATTATTTGTTGCTTCCTATTGTATAATGCTGTTGTCTATTCAGATTAATCGTTAATTGATTTTTTTACATTTGTCTCTGCAATGCGTCGTGTAATGATTGTTGTGGTTGAAATCTTGAATCTCGTTTCAAGTCTGCGCTATTTTGCTTTGTTTGGCTGTGTTTTTATCGAATGTTGGCATTGACAAAGTGTAGAATAAGGTCTTTGTGTTGGTTTGATATTATGGATTTTGTTATAATGTCTTTGTGTTGGCATTGGCAAAGTGTAGAATAATGCAATGTGTTGTGTTTATATTATGAATTTTGTTATGGTGCCGTGATCTTACTGTCCAATGTACTCGAGCAGATATATCTTTACGACTTCACTTAATGTTTGATGACTTTGTTGCTTTTGTGCAGAAACTTGACAAACAAGATGCTGATGAGCAAGCACCGTGACTTGATCTCATAAGCCCACCATCTTAAATTTCAAATCATGTTGTGTAGAAATATAATGTGAGTTTCTTTCTTACAATTTTTCACTTAATTAGCCAATAATTAAATGGAAAATCACGAGTAATAACCTAGTAAATTGGCAAAAGTAGATTGTGGTTTTTGATAGATTGTACTTATACATTATTATTTGTTTACGTGTTATATGGACTTCCTGGAATCGACTTCTGATCATATACGACATACGATGGTAGACAATGAAGTTATATTAAGTAGGGGGTGTCAATCACCCTAGTTACTGGTGAATTATTTGAGTTCAGCTCATTAATACCTCATTATAAACAAATAAACTAAAGCTTTTAATTAGGTTTGATAGTTTAAATGAGTATAATCTGAACTTTGTAGATTTTATATTTATATAACTCTCGTGCGCGCGCGCACATATATATATATAGAGAGAGAGAGACTATTAGATCATATTTGAATGATCAAGATTACAGGAAAAATGAACATGACTTTTATAAGTGTTTAGCTCACCACTAACTAAATTTTAATTTTTACTATTCATGTATGAGTCAAATTCAATTATTCAAGTTTTGAAATTTTTAACTAAATTATTTAAACTTTAATTTGGTTCAGTTAAATAATTGAGTCGAATTTGAGTATTTCTTTTACAAGTGAAGCTTAAATAAGTGTCTTGCTTGATTTATTAATGGTGTGTTTTTGAAGAGGTTATGTGTATCTTATTTGAGTTTATAACGAACACTTGTGAAAGTGTTTAGGGGAGTTTATAAAAATAGCTTATGATATATTCGGAAGCTGCTTTTAGCTTATTTTAGTAAGTTATCCAAGATAAGTTGTAAATAAAACTTACAACTTATATAAAAATAGTTTAACATAATTTCTTTTTCAATTATAGAAACAACTTTATCCATAAATATTTATATGATAAAGTTTAATTAAGATCCAACACACTAGTATAAAGAATGTTTCTTTTTTATATATAAAAAAGTATTAAGAATGTTGATCGGCTATTTTGTAGTCTAGTTTATTGGAGATGGAAAAAAAGTTGTCTTTCTTGTTAAGCTCTTGTGACTTTTCTCTCATGGATTTGTTGCTTTAAATTTTTTTGGACAAAATTTATATAAAGCTTTTTTGCATTTTTACCATCAACTTTTATGATTATATGATATGATGACACATTTTTTTATTCAAAATTGTTACATATATTTAGTGTAAGTTATTTATTATTGAAAAAATATATCTGTATCATTATTTGAATGGAGGATTTGATAGTATGGATACATGGAACTTGATTTAAGTTTTGTCCAAACTTTTTTTTCATTGCAGTTAAAGTTGTATAATTCCATGTAATGAGCCGTTTCTCGGATTGACTTCAAATCACCGTTTATCTATTCCGGTTGTAACAGCTTTTCGTGGCAGCATTTAAATTTCAAATATTTTTTTATGCATTTTGTTAAACATACGCGTTGTATGAATCTGTTATGACTTATATGGGTCCATTTGTTCAAGTTTTTTTTATTTATTAAAAAGTCACTTCTTTTTTAAAAAAAATAATCATTTTTTATCTGCTTGTATATATTCTCCTAAAGTTAACTACTTTTAAGTAGAGTAATTATTTCTTATTGTAAACAAACATAAGTTAACTTCTGGCTTTTTTAAAATCTCTCAAAATATAATAATTAAATTATTTTATTCCAGAATTACTTAAACAAACTGGCCCATAATCTTTATGGCATGAACTCTCGACTTTTTTTTTTATTTTGATATCTAATCGATAATTATTCTGTTTTTCTTTTAAGTTAAAAATTTCAGCAATGTGTAACCTATTTAAATGGCAAAATGTAGTATAAAGTGTGAAATTATAACAGTTGATTAAAATATTAGAACAGTTAAGACTGAGATTGCAAGCACGGTAGAACAATTGGAATTCAAGCTAAAAGGCGCAAGCCGAGTAACTAAAGCAATGTAAGAAGTGTGGAAAGGGTCAGGTCGTCATGATGTATAGAAATATTATCTTGTTCCTGCCGTTGGAGCAAGGATCATCTTCAGGGAGAGTAAAAGAAACAACCTTGAACATTGGCATCATATCCCTTGTTCCTGCCTTGATATTCAATTCCATTGAATCCATCATGGAAGTAACATCGTCATCATCTTCTAATACAAGAGTTGATATTCATCTCGTTATATAAGACGATACACACGGACACGCCTGGCACATTTGCTTAGAGTTTGGATTCAGATTGAATTCTTGTTTTTTTTTTCCCGCAGAAGCTTGAAATTTGTAAACACGTTTGTTGGGTATGGATTGGTTGTCATCTCCTAGCCCAAGGCCCCTTGGTATGGTTGCTTCATGACTTATGAATGAAATGGGAAAAAAAATAAAATAAAAACTTAAATATATTTTTTAAAACCTATAATATATTCTCTTTTCAGTTTACTACCTAAAACATTTTTTTAATTTTACTGTCTAATAATTTTAAAATTTTACTTTTGATACCACATGATCTGTTAAGTGATAATATGATAAATTAATAAAATATTATGTCATCATTTAACAAATTTAGACTAACGACATATATTAAAAATAAAAAATTAGGTAATAAATTAAAAAAATATATTAAGAATATAAAAAACATACTTAAGTCAATAGTAAATATACATTTCAAGTATTTCCTATTTAAATATTTTTGTAATAAATAGGATATATATGTATGAAGTTATCTTTTCAAGTTAAATCTTTTTCAACTTTAAAGACTATACACCTTTACAGCATTTTAACATAACATGTAGAAATATTTGTCATTTAGTAATATTTCTCTTTTTTAAAAAAAAAAATTAAAAGTGTCAAAATATTAATTAGTAAAGTAAAATTATTCTTTTTGTCAAAGTTTAATTTTTAAACAAGTAGAATAATCTAGTAGGCCAAATGTGGAAGCGACAACCTAGAAAGCGCTAGATGGGGGTTTGCACATGACAAGAAGCTATTTTAGAGGCCTAATCGTGACTTACCGGAAAAGAAGCTAAACAAAATGCACAATAGACGGCACATGAAGAATAATAGACTAAAAGCATTGCTATCAAATGATGAAATGCCGATAGTGCATGCCAGTGTAGAGAACCTTTAACATAACTCGAATACATTATACAACGCAATACTTAAAAATAAAAAAATAAGCAGCCTCTCACTCCTCTGTACATATACAAATTCACCCTTATTTTAAAATAGTGTGGTATGTAGTCGCGAACTCACTCCAATGTGCTGTTCTTGTCCAAGATTTATCATGAATGTGCAAATGATGTTCTGCGCTGCAACGTATAATGTATTGTCTAGCCCCGCTTCATGCCTTCTTCACTTGGAACATGACTAAATGGAATTCTGATTGAATCGCAAAACCCATCAATGGGGGTCCTTCCATCAAAGCTGATATGAGAATCAAATGATCAAATTTGCATTCTAGATTGTGCAGCACATCTGCTAAAAATTAAGTAATACGGGAATTAGAAAAAAACGGGTATACGAGTTAGAGTGGCACCAATTGATATTATTAATCTAAAATTGCATGCCTTGTCTAGAGGCATTTGGAAAGTTAACCTTCTTTTAAGCTATCTCCGATGTTGCAAAATTCCTCGAGTTTGTATGAATCTCTGCCAGCGGATTAGTGATGAAGCCTCCATCAGGCCTGAATCTGTGGTTTGCCAACTTGGTTTCAGCATCCCTGTTGGCTTGGTAGTTCATGGCAGCAAGTGATGGGGTGCCACCTGATCTAGAGAATCGGGTGATTGAATCCCGGCCATGTGTTTTCCTCCAGAATTTGGAGCTCAAAAATTCTGCTCCAGGTAGCATGCAACATGTGTTACCATGAGGATCAGGTTTAGTCATCCTTCCACTTGATATAGCCAAATCATAAGAGATCTCATCCAATGCCAACTCAAGGCCATGCACACGAGTCTCTAAAGAACGCATTCCATTTTGTGAGCTTCCCATGAATTTCTGTCACAATATGGAGCATGTTGGAGATGATTGTCATTAAAGAATTGGCACAAATGCTACATTGACATAAAAAGAGAGAAAATTGAACACGATGACAGTATTAACTAGCCTTCGCTCCAGTAATTTGCAGAATTAAGCAGCAGAGATAAAATAATTTGATTGAGGGAATTTATTACTAACAAACCTGCAGAAGATCAAGTAGACTTGACTGCTGGTTCTCAATCTGATGTAACTGATCACGGATCAGCGATAAATCTTCACTCTCTTTGTCATTCCTTTGGAGATCTTTAGAGACGATACTGACAGGAACTGAGTCTTGGCTCTCATCTTCTTGATATGGAACCACACGAGATCCAGCTTTGGACCCACCATACTTTTGTATTTTATCCTCAGAACTTTTGTTTAGCAGTGCCCTTTTCGTTTCTGGCTTTGAAACTCCGCTTTTATCCATTTTGCTCCTTTCCGAAACAATTCCATCCCTCTCCTGAAGATCTCCCTGATCAGCCACGGCAATTTGAGCATCCCAATTCTTATGGTTCAATTTTCGGGAAACAGATGAACTCATTCTCTTGTTACTACTTGAAGCACTCGTATTCTTAGCATTGCTAGCAGAAGAACTATCTGCTGGACTGAATCTGCTAAAAGGAGTAGATTTCCTCCTCAAATTGGCCATCATTGAACGAGGACTACATGAATTTTGAGAGACCTGAGGATAGCGCCCATCACTTGCATTCTCTGAGCCAAAATCACAAATCCAGAAAGAAAACAGTTATGGGAAACAATCAAAGACAATTCACCACAACAAATCAATCATACAACCAAACAGAGACATCGGAAAATTGCCAAATGACGACCCAAATAATAGCATGTTTGTTTCCACATCCCAAATGTGATTTTTCACGTTTGAGAAGCTAATAGTAATAGCTTTCACATTTGAGACGTGATTTCTTATTTCTCAACAACTTTCCAAATACGCACTAAAATTTAGCATACAAAAATTCTGAATTCATCTAAAATTGATCAATGGCAAATTGACCATCACCTTTTTTCCCTTATCCTTACTTTAACTAATCATGCTTTATTTTTAAAGATACAACATCAAAGATAACACGATCAGTATTTCCATTACTGTAAAGAAATCTAACATCACCCATCATCTCAAATTCTCTGATCAAACACTAAACAACCAAAATCAAATAATTACCTTTGGATGAAGATTGCGATTTAGGAGGTGGAGAAACTTCATCCGAAACATCAGGAACTAGCTTCCACGCTTCCAACATCTGATTCATAACGTCCCGAACTAACTTCACCTAAACAAAACACCACACGCTCTCAATTCACTTTCGAATTACCATAAATAAACATTACCGCAAAAAAATAATAAAAAATACAAATATCTTCAGACTTCACACAAACCTTATCAAACCGTCGATTCTCGAAAACTCTCACACACTCACCCTTAAACTCCGATAAGAAATCCCTCTCCACGTCAGCAACCACCACGAGCGTCTCCGCCGCGGCCTTCCGCGTGGCCCAATCGTCGTTGCTCAACGCCTCCACCAAGCAGGGAACCAAACTCTTTAACTGAGCGTGGCCGGACGCGCCGCCGGCGGCGACGACGCTTCCGACGAGCGTCAACAGCGCTGGCTTCGCCTTGAAACCGTCGCGCTTCAGAAGCTTCTCGAACCTCGGCAGGAGCTTCGCCAGCCTGGCCGGGTCAGGATCCGGAGCTCCGTCGATCGCAGAGGCGAGACACAGCGCCGCGCTGGCCTGCGCGTTCTGGTCCTGCTCCGTGAACAGCGCCTCCGCCAACGGCTTCAGAAACGAATTCAGCGGTTGCTTGCTGACGTGGCCCGACAATGCCGCAATGGAATTCACGCACGCGGATCGCACCGACGAGTCCACGTCACGGAGCCGCCGCACGACGCTGCCGAGGATCTTCGACAGGTACGGCGCGAGCATGTTGCCGTGCGTCTGCGCGAGGAACCCTAGCAGGTGTACGCACTGCTTGCGCACCGGTGGTTTGTCGGAGGCATCGGTGGAGTACATGCACGAGAGGAACGCCGGCAAGGTGGTTGCGTCGAGGTTACGAGCGATGGACTCGAGTTCCGCGGCGGCGAGGGACTGCGTGTCGCGGTCAGAGAGTTTTGTCAGGCATGTGAAGACTCTCTGTTTTATGTTCTGCGGTGAAGACGACATTGTGGTTAATGTGATGGTTCCGGCGGAGGATCGGTTACTGTTGCGATGGTGGAGCCGGTGGAATCTCCGGCAACATCGCCGGTGAGTTTAGTTCGTTTGGCTTGGAAGTGGGAATGGGAGGAACAGACGGTTTTATCAATGTGCAATTGAGGAGAGTGAAGGTGAAGGTGAAGACAGAAACGACGTGTCGTTTTCTGGTTATTTAAGCGAGAACAGCTGCTGAACTACGGTGTCGTTTAGTTGATCGGGACGGGGTTTGGTTTGGGAAGTGCTTTTTTAAAATCTCTTTTATTAAGTTCTCCATTTTTTCACTCTACTCAAGAGCTGGTCAGGTTTGTTTGTTTGTTTCCATGGTGCTGACTTCTGATTTCTAAATAAGATAATGAATGCGACGTAACTGGAAATCCCCTATTTGTTGCTTAAGTGATCATATTACTCACCTATTCCCTCAAAATGAAGTTTTTTCAATGTTAAGTTTAAATGAATATAGTTTTGTTTCATTTAACATGTTAATAAATTGAGTGATATTTTAAGTTGACATCTTTAGTTTTTTTTTAAATGCAAGCTTGGTTAATGAAATTGAAAATGTCGACCTTCTTAATTAATTGTGCGTTTTTTTTTTCAAATTTTAACTCCACTATTAGGAGTTCTTTAATTAAAATTTGAACTTACTTATCAGGTTGAATCTTAATTACATGTTTCATTTAACATGTTAATAAATTATGTGATTTTTTAAGTTGACATTTTAGTTTTTTTAAATTCATGTTTGGTTAATTATATTGAAACTGTAGACCTTCTTAATTAATTGGGCCTTTTTTCAAATTTCAACTCGTGATATTAAAAGTTCTTCATTTAATTAATTTGAACTTATCAGTTTTTTTTTTACAGACTTACTTATCAGTTGAATCTTAAATTGTTTGTAATTGTGTTATCACTGTTATGAGATGTTTTTATTTATAATAGTAATAAATATGATATTTGTTTTATAATAAAAAAAATTATGTTAACAATTATTCAAATTTGACCTGTGGAGTTAAGTCGTTTGTGAGCTCATGAGCTCATATTCAATTCAATGAATATCTCTACATCTATATCCAATTTTATTAATCTTACTTTCGTTAAATAAAATATTTTAATATTTTTTTTTTATAAATTGATGTAATGAAAAAAATTTATATTAACATTATTTGTAAAAATTAATAAAATAAAAAGCCAATGAAAATATTACATTTAAATTAATTAAAATAAAATTCAAAATTATTTTAAATTTTAGTTATAATTAAGATATTATATTTAATATCTAATTAAATAATTAGTGCAGTATAGATAGGAAATAGTTAGATTTCTTAAATATGTTTATAAAGATTTTTTAATTGTGTATATTAAAAAAGTTTTATTGAGGATAACAGTATAGGTGTTTAACTTTTAGTGGGGTATATGTATATGAATATGCAACTCAGACACGTTTAATGAACAAAGAATCCACATAAGTAATTTTTAGTTTTTCACACACAACATTTGTCTTAAGGAAAAAATTACAATAAATAAATAAAAAAATGGCTTGTCATAATTAAAATGTGCTTCATTGCTAATGCAGTGTTAAAGACATCCGAATTTTACTCAACCATTCAAAAAGGCCCTTGCTAAAGGCGTCCACGTGTACATCTTAAATGTTCACACAATGATTATAATTAATGACCTAACACCACACTCCATAGTCCACACACAATAAAATGGATGGAGTCACTAAAAACGTGAATTGGCATAAAGGGACTGTTGTAATCAGGATTGTGTATTGCCGCAGAAAAGCAACATTGTGAGGAAATTAATGAGACACAAGATGGGTCTGGCCCTATGAGAAGGATCAATTATGTGTGGCAGGGAATAATCAATCATGGGTGATGAGTGTTGACGTTCAGGTCCAACATTGTTATTAAGGTGTCAGATTGTCATATGAAGCTGCCAGGCCATTATCATTCAACAGTTACTATATATATAGTACTCCCAACCTAGTTGCTGAAATTTTTTACTCCATATGGTTGCTTTTTTCAACACTATAATGTTTCTTAATATATATTCATGACACTAGGAGAGTGAATTATTTTCATCCAACTGATTCAACGCTTTTAGCACGGTACTTAATTGTAAGACTACATTTTGAGTCATAACATTACGTGCCAGAGTAATACACAAACATATAGTTCAAAATGATAGAGTTTTGTTTTAATTTGCTTTGGTTACATGCTATATAGTCTCGATAGAGATGACAATTTGATGGTATATGAATATCATTAGGTTGTGTAGTGTGTGTGACATTGAGTTATAGCTCCATAGTAAAAATCAGATAGGGTTAACGATCTTAATTAGTTTCAACATCATTAATCAAGCATGTAACTATACAAGTTGTAAGGTATATATATGTACGTACATATCATGAATTTGTATCACAACTAAAATAGTGTGTACCGGTTTAACTAATTTAGATAGTTAATGATGGCCATGACCATTACTCATTCAAGGTGTGTGAGAAGTTGCAGTAGGTAGGACCCATGCATGTCCTTTATCTGCATAACAATTGTCACAAGTAGGTCGTAATAACCAGGCATATCTAATCATAATAATCGCATGAAAATATTATGCTATATCTTGTACTTAATTAAGCACTACATAGTTATCAAGGGGCAAAGATGATTCAATGTTGAACCTATTCACAGGGTGGGTCTCAACCTCCACACCTACCTTTCTTCTATATACATACAAGAGTCGTAAATAGCGTTGACAGAAAAAACAGGCCCATCAAGGTTAGCCTAGTTTGCGTTAGTTGGAACTAATCATTTCATTACTCAGATCAAAATATTGAATTGAACTGCGTGGCATGCATATGCAATTCGTCATCTTCTACTTAAGAGGGGAAAGAAAAATGTAAAAACGATATATTATAGGCCAGTAATGGAGGAATTCCCCTTTGAAATTTCTTATTGAATCTCAAATTAACTTGGTTGGTTAATCTTATTTATGTGACATGCGTGCAGTTCAATTTGGCGTACCAACTAACAAGTCTAAGGTTTGAAAATTACTATAGCACTAGCTTAAAATGATCGCGTAGTTAGATTATCTAGACCAATCTCTCTTGACTCGAGACAGGTGACTAAGTGCATTATTGTTAATTTCCACATATTGACAATGAACTTGCAAGCAATAACTTGTAGCATTGGGTTAAAACTTAAAACCAAACACACTGATATTTCCCTCTACATATAAATTAGTGTTGAGTTATGTAAAAATTAATAAAAAAAAAAGTGAAAAATTTTAAAATTTGATTAGATCGTTGACTTTTACACTTTACTTTAATTTTAAAAAATTATCTCAATTTCATTCCACTCAACCTAAGGGTCATCGCAAACCATAATCACAATTCACAACTCTCGTCTTTAATTCCATCTAGCTAGGTCAATTTCCTCAGCATCATTTTTGGAACTAATTCCCCAACTATATCATACCTTCATTATAGGGGTGGTTATGCGTGCTTACATGAATAGTAATTAAAATGATTATGTAAAAGAAAGTTAATTTAATGATATTATATATAGAAAACTAGCTAGACCGCCATGAGATTCCTACGTACACTCTTCTAAAGGATTATAAATGTTAGACATGCAAATATTAGACCTACCTCCACATATGAAACATTTCCCTTATTATTACTCTACTAAAATACTGATCACTAACTTAAGTATTGCAGTGCTTTTTCGCTGTAACACCTTTCTCAGCCACTTGAAATACCATCAAGTTCTCACCACCAAGTAGTTACGGGCACATCAAATCCCCACCTGTATCAATAGATAAGAAAATTCAATTAGCAGAATCAAGTTGGTGAGTTATGTATATAAATTAAAATTAGTCTCCTAGTTTTAATTTAGGTGTGATGGTCAAACAAATAGTAACAGGTAATTAACACTGATTCAATTTAGTCACCCGTATATATAAAAACAAACTAAGCAACAGTAATATGATCCTTCGTCATATATTTAGTGGCGTAAGAACTTAACTTGATAATCATATCATTAGAACAAACCTTCTGATTTTCAAAGCATTTGATAATTTTGTTTTCTTCCCTGAAAGCAATGTTCTACCGTATGATGGATACGCACGTCTAACTTTCAAATAAAATAACGTATTAAGGTCCATTCGCAGCAAAGATCTTGGTACGAGCAACTTTGGCTAAGTGATATATTTGACGGTGTTATTTAAAATCAAATGCATATAAGATCATTGAAGGAAAAGGACTAGTCTCTACTCTTGAATTGGTGAGAAGTCATGGTTTGCATTATTGTCTGGTACAGATACATCTATATTAATTATATCCCCATCGTATAAGAAAACACCAGAAAATGGTTTTGTCGATTTTTGTCTTTATAATTGCGCCTATTATTTTTTGTTATTTATAAGTGTGCCTATAATTGATCTATATTATAACAAACCACACATCCAAGCATATATAGCTCTTTTGTTTCTTAACCACCAGGCAAAGGTAGCTTTTGCTAACTATTTCTTATATTTAAAATTGGGCAGTTAAAAATATTTGAAATATATTTTATGGACCGCTTGTACGTGTTTTGACGAAATATATTTCATAATAATAAATTATATATATATATATATAGAGAGAGAGAGAGAGAGAGAGAAAATTTTAACCATTAGGCTTCTCCTTTTCTCCTATATTAATATGATATTTGTGAAACAGATTGGTTTATTGATATTGTGGATTTCGTTGGCATAAGAAATTGCATATGGATGTCATAGGTGTATAATCTTATTAATATAGTCTCTATATTATTTAACAGATTAACTTCTTTTTTTTTTAACGAAGATTAACTTAATTTTCTTAGACAATACTATATTAACTAGACAAATCTAATGACTATTTTTTCCTATTATAGTGTGTGTTGCAATGAATATGGAATAATAAAGATTACATGATGTAGAAAATACACCAAAACCTTCACGTTAATTATCTGCTATTTTTTATACTTACTTTCATGTTATGCTTTATCAACAAAGAAATCAAATAAGCTGCATTTTCATCGAAGAAAAGACAAATTTTCTTGCAAGAAGACACAATTAATAGATGGCACGTATATGTACTTAATATAAAATTATACTAATATGTAGCTTTTCACTATTTTAGTCGACATATTTTTTTTATGAGTTAGTCTGCACAATTCGGAATAACAGCATTGATGGTAGCCATAAGTCACGTTTCTTACACTTAATTTGTACAATGAGTATGCTGATCCCTAAAGGCACCGCCGATGAAAATAATTGATCCAAGAGGAAAACAATATTGTCTCGCTCACATGGGAATGAAATAAATGAGTGAATTTAAAATTAAAAAACAAAAACAAAGAGATAAGAAACAAACAAAAAGTGATAAACCCCAACCCTTTCTCAAATGCGTATGTGTGTTCCCAAGTCATGCTTGTTCCAATCTTGAACCCATCATGCCACGTGCAATTTCCCAAGAAGTAAGAGGACATATAACATGAAGTGGGAGCCAAAATCTGCACATATATATCCTCTAATTGAGTTAGACATTCTCCATGTTAATCATGGATTTGTCTCCTTTGGGACCAAGACAGTCACGTATGTAATTATTCTCTAGAAATGGTCTAAACTAGAAGAATGTGAAGCGCATATATTGCATTGATGGATTATACAGAAGAACTCAAACTAGAAAATGAAAATAAAATAGTTTATATAATTTATCTGACTAATTATAAGGTTGTTTAACTTAAAAAAAAAGATTTGGTAAATAAAATTTATTTCAAACATTTTTTCACATGTCACTTAAAGTAACATTTGAGTTTATAGTTTTTTTTATTTACCACCTTCGTTAATATTAAATTATTTTGTGTGTGTAAGAGAGAGAGAGATTATTTTTCAAATATTAATAGTGTGTGTAAACATTTTTATACTTGAAAATAACTTTTAGATGTTAGCTGTTAGAGTTTTCATTTCTCATTCTTTACTCAAGATCTAAAGCACATGCACTATATTATTGCCAGATAATTTTTAACTTTAAAAAAATAATCTAAAAATTTATAAAATTACAGAATTTTAATTTTAATTTTTTTATTTTTAACTTTAATTCAAAAATAAATTCTAACATCTAAACAAAGTGAGACAAACATTATCCAAAATAATGCAATATATACTGAATGCCAAATTTCCGCTTGTTTAGAGAACGTTTTTGCTCTCCAAAACTCCAACATCACATTTGTAAATCACACACAAACCTAATTCAGAAAGATGATCGTGTTTACTTGAAATTTCTCATAATTAAATTTGTTCTTTAAAATACATTTGATTAAAACTAAAAAATAAAACTTTTTTATTAGATTAAAAAAATTATAATAAAATTAGTATGATTTTTTTTTTGCAATAATTTTTTAAAATATATTACTTCACTTGAACTCAATTTTAACTAAAATTATTTTCATTAAATTAAAACATTCAAAAGTAAGTCTACAAATACTCACATAAGATACATCATGCAGGTGATTCTTTTTCCCGTCTTAAATGAATCAGGTTGTTGTTTTTGTTTTGGGTAGCGAACGGGCCAGCTTGAACTAGAGACGAATAAGCCTTGAGTATTCTTAGGTGCACTCAACATTATTGCTGGTGCACCCAGCATTCTTTAAAAATAGTAAAATTGTTCTTGCTAATTTCTCCTCTTATGGATCAAGTTGATCCGTAAGTTGATTATTAAGACTTACGGATCAAGTTGATCCGTAAAATACTTATAAATCAAGTTGATCTGTAAGTCTTAAAAATTAACTTAGGGATCAACTTGATCCATAAGGGATATTTTTATCTTTTTATGGTTAGTGCTGCACCAACAATAATGCTAGGTGCACCTGGCAGCACTCATAAGCCTTGCAGGTGCAGTCCAAATTAATTTGGTTTTAGGTCAAAAGGGCTCAAACTGAAGGACCTACGATCTCACTCCATTGGCTCACTTTTCCGTGTACTTACTCATTCAGCCCAATGTTCTCTTTCCACTTACACCAGGCCTATAAATTAAGTTTATTTGAGATGGACACACATAGTGATAAGTAGTTCCATTTGCAACATTTTTGTTTGGGTTGATGGTGGGCTATGAGTCCTATAATTGAACTGCTTCACTTTCCTTAAACTCAACTGCCACTAAAACTTTCACAGCGTGCATGTACAGACATTAAATTATTTTATTAATTTCTTTTTTTAGTCTATAAATACTAATTTGTTAGTTTTATTAAAAATATTAATAAGGCATTTGAACCTATAACCTTTTCTCCCCTTCTCCCTTCAATCTTAAGCTTTTTCTTCTCAACCATCAAACCAATCATATATCTTGTTAATTTTTTATTATATGCATGAACAAATATTTTCTAAGTACTTCCTAAGTTCCTTAGACATGAGGAATGGGGTGTTAGTGCTTTTATTTTTTTAGATTATAATTAGAATGAGAATTTATTAGATGTTGCACTTAAACTTGACAATAACAAATTGGGGAAAATGAACATTGACGTCAGTATGTCTTAGTCTTTATAGTATAGATTTACTTTTTAAAAGAAAATTTTGTTTCAATTATTATTTTAGAGACTAAAGACAAAACTTCAAATTTAGAATGTTGTGTAAAGTGGGTAAACTACCCATTACTTCCATTTATGGCTGACTCTTAATAATGATATTCTAATTTTAATCTAACACCATGATCTAAAGTCTAAATTGTTATGTTATTGTGATAGAGATTTCAAGAGTTCAAATATTATCTTGTTTGTCATTGAAACTCGTAAAGTCTTTATAGATTAACTCGTGTTTAAAACTTATAAATAAGATAGTGAGAGGATTGAACGTATATACATGAGATTGAGTCACTTTGGCACTTGGCACTATTTATAATACAATTCTGATTAACCTCACCCTCACAATGTGTATATGATATTAGGACTTACAAGTTTTTGCTTAATTTTGTACTTAAATGTAATGGGAACTTAATCAAAATTGTATTATAAACAGAAAGGAAATAAATAAATAAGCTTTTATGTGCTTCTCATGATCTTTTGGGCTAATCTCCAAATGATATTAGAATCAAAGTAATGATGATGCTTAAGTAAAAGTTTATTATGAGGTGAATTGATGTGTACTAGAAAAGTATGATTTTGAATATTTTTTAGGTTTTTTTACTGATAATGTGAGTTGAAATATGATAATTATATTATTTTTTGTGCTCCAAATTGTTGCCTTGTTTTTATTAAGGGTTGTTATTGATTTCATTGGAAGTTACCTTGTGTCATTCAAGATCTATTGATATTTTTTGGCTCTGAATTGGTGGTATTAGGCCAATTCAGACATGCACTATACCAGGTACGAAGTTTGATGTGAGTTAGATATGATTAAAGCATAATAAACTTTCATATTATCAAATGTTTGATATGTATCAAATAATTTATTCGATAATATATGACAAATTATCATATATGTTTGAGGTATAGGATGCGTGTGCGTGTGTCCAATATCCCAACATAGCTTTAAAGTCATAAAATGTGCTTAATGGCCAACAGTTGAGTTTTCAACATATCACCAGTAGTAGTTTATGTGACTCGCAAATCCATGAATCCATGTGCCATGCGCATTCCGAATAACTCCGCCGATTCCCATGATATTCATACTCAGATTAAGGTTTAAAAAAATGTTATAACATATATTAAACGAGAGTTTTTATGGTGCTTTCAAAAATTGTGAGGATTTTGGTATTATTTTTTTAATCCAAAAAATTATCGTGTTATTTATCTTTTTTATTAATTAAAGAAGTTTTTTTTCAAATTAGTTTTTGATTAATTAAAATATTTTTAAAAAACTAAAATTATAACTATTTAATTAAAAATCTAATTAAATATAAATTAGAATGACTGTTACACTTCAGAAAAAGTAGAATTGTGATTTTATATTAATATTGGTGAAGGAGATTAAGGTTCATATTTATAAACTTATGTTTAATCAAATTTTTATAATTTAAAATAGTTCTAATTTTAATTCAAAAAAACTAATCAAGAATTAATTTGAAAAAAAAAATCTTTAATTAAGAAAACATATGACATGACAATTTCATTGGTTAAAGAATAACAGTACCAAAACTCTCAATTTTTGAGACACCATATAAACTCTCTCTGTATTAAATAATTCATATAACTTTTTGTTATAATATAATAATATCCTTTGATTTTATTTTTGAAAATTTTTATAAATATATAATACAATACAATATGTTAAATAGGGATGTTCATAAATTGAATCAATATAATAACAATCGAGAATGAATAAATAAAATATAGAACAAATAAAAATCGAATAAATTAAATATTTAATTAGATATGATCACATATTTAAATTTAGAATTGTATTTGAAAACAACTCTTTATCCAACCTAAACCAACAACATGCATACATTTATTTTTTATTTATAAATTTTATATATTACTCATGTTTATATTTTTATGTCTTATGTCTTATATACTTGTAAAATTATATATTTGAATTGATATGTAATAATAAAATGAATGGGAAAAAGTAGATATAACACTTTTAGAGTTGTATTGGTATAACTTAATCTTTTCTTATATTGTAATATAAATCTTTAGGTGGAGTTGCTAGAAATTAATGAAAAGAAGGGGACAATAAGGTTATTGGATGTGCTATAAAAATTCACCTATAAAAAATTGTTATATAAAATCAAATCATGTGGTTGTTTTGTTTGTATTTTTATTTAATTATATATGTTGTGGAAGCAATGACTTCCAAGATTATTTTGATGATGTCAAAGAATCAAGAGTTAACGGTTCTAAAGAATCATGAGTCAAAAAGCTTTAAGAATCAAGTTTCAAAGAATTAAGATTCAAGAATAATCAAAATCAAGATTCAAGACTCAAAATTCAAGAATCAAGAGAAAACTCTATCAAGATAAGTACTAAAAAAGTTTTTCAAAATATTGAGTAGCACAAGAATTTTTCACAAAATCTTTTACCAAAGAGTTTTACTCTCTGGTAATCGATTATCAGAAGGTAGTAATCGATTACCAGTAGTCATCATTGTTTTCAAAACTGATTTACAAAGCTATAATCGATTACCATAATCATGCAATCGATTACCAATATTTTAAAACGTTAGATTTCAAATTTCAAGAGTCACAACTAGTGATAAAACATTTTCAAATCATTTTAAACTTGTGTAATCGATTACACAATACTTGTAATCGATTACCAGTGTTTCTAAAAGTTTTGATTTTCAAATTTAAACATAAAGAGTTACATCTTTTGATGTGTAATCGATTACACTATAATGGTAATCGATTACCAGTGACTAATTTCGAAAAATAAATTTCCAAAACTCACAATTCTTAAAGTGACTTGTTTCTGAAGATTTTTTCAAAAGTCACAACTTTTTAAGAGACTAGTTTTCAAAAGAGTCACAATTTTTAAAAGGTGACTAGTTTAAAAGAAATTGTCAAAGAGTCACAAACTTTAACTTGAGTCATCAAATGATTATAAATATGTAACCATGACATGAATTTCAATAACATTTTTTTACAGAACTTTCTGATTCATTTCTCTTCATCTTTCTAAAAGTTTTTGTTCAATACTTTCTCTTTCAATAAAAGTTCATTGACCAAAAACTTGTGTTATTCTTTTTCTTCATTCCTTCTCCCTCTTGTCAAAAGAATCGAAGGACTAACCGCCTGAGTTCTTTTGTGTCTCCCTTCTCCCTCTTCCAAGAGAATTCAAAGGACTAACCGCTTGAGAATTCTTTTGATTATTTCCTTTCCCTTTATACAAAAGATTTCAAATGACTAACCGCCTGAGATATCTTTTGTATCCCCCTTACAAAGAATTCAAGGGACTAACCGCCTAAGCATTCTTTGTCCTAACACAGTGGAGGGTACATCCTTTGTGGCAGAAGTAGAGGGTACATCTACTTGGGTTGTTATACTGAGAACAAGAGAGGGTACATCTCTTGTGAATCAGTTTAAGTGGAAGATACATCCACTTGGTTGTTCAAAGAGAACAAGGGAGGGTACATCCCTTATAGATCTTTGGCTTGTAAAGGATTTTACAAGGTTGAAAGAAATCTCAAGAACTGTTGGTTGCTTGGGGACTGGATGTAGGCACGGGTTGTGGCCAAACCAGTATAAATCTTGTGTTTTCTCTTCTTTCCTACACTTTTTAATTTCCGCTGTGTACTTTTAATTGCCGCTTTTACTTTTGGTTAAGTTATTGTTTCTGTTCTTTACTTTCTTAACTTAGTAGTAAAAGCCTAATTGAATCTAGTAATATTAAGAAGAATAATTTTTAATTAGTCAAGACATATTAATAATTAATTCAACCCCCCCTTCTTAATTATTCTAAGGTCACTTGATCCAACATATGTGTGTGTGAAGAAATCATTATTGACATCCATGATCTTGAACCCTCTTGTTAAGCTCCATAATTTCTCCAACCTATTGCACATAATGTTGAAATCAATTGATTTCTCCAATAGCTTTATGATTAGAGTATCCTGCCATAGGCCACATAGTTCTTTTGAAACTTTCTCATCCAACAATTCTTTCAACACAAGTTTGTTGTTGTTTTCATATTTGATAATTTTTGAATGAAAAATGGTATTTCTCATGGTTAGGGGGCACTCTTTACTCCCTAGTACCTTATCATGAAAAGACACTTGAGGTTACACCAAAGGTGAAGATGTTGCATCGTATCGAGCATGTGCTGATCCTTCCAAATTTGTTAGCTTGCTTAGAAGAAGCAGTTACCCTACTGTTGTCTGAGGTGATTTCGTTCTTATTTTTTTTATTAATAGGAATTCATTACTAACAATCTAACCAACTTAAGGTAAAACACTAATTACATAAAAGAAATTATTATATGGAATGCAAAAACTAAAATAATAAAAGTTTAATATCCATGTGTCTAATAACAAATTATCATTTGAATATTTTAAAATAATTTTTTTAAAAAATTAATAAATTTATCATAGATGATAAATTATACTTAAATGATTGTATTTTATACGGTTAATATATAACTTTTTTTTTCTCCAATACTAATATAAAAAAATTATACATAAATATACTTTTATATTACAAATTATAATACAATTTTAAAATGTAATCTATCATTCTCTTCACTTTCTTTATTACACTTTTTAATATATTTTTTTCTCGTTTAGATGTGCACTTCACACATTCTTTTCTTTTGTATCCAGACAATAAATTTTTCTTTTTCCAATTATCTCAAATGGACTTTTTAACATTTATTTTTAAATTGAATTTTAATGTTTATTATAATCAAATGATTTATTATAGATATAAATTAATTTCATATAATAAAAATACTTTTTATAAAATTTAATTATAATATAATTGATATATACATTAAATAATTATTTATTATAATTTTTAATTATATTACTAATTATTTATTTAATACAAAACAATGACTATATATATTTCTTTCCTTAATGGAGGAACAAGCAAGACAAAATTGTTGTTGCGATTAATCTTAATATTTTTTGAAAAATTACCATTTGTATTATATTTAAATTATTTATTATAAATATTATTTAGTTTTATATAATAAAAAGTATTTGTTATAAAATTCAATTACAGTATAAATTAGTATGTTGGAAATAATTACTATCTATTATAAATTTAATTATATAATTAATATTTATTTAATATAAAAAATAATTATATATATTTCTTTTATTTTTCTAGGAACAAAAAGTCAAAATTTTTGTTGTAATTAAGTAAAGCGACAGTTTAGTTTAATGATAAATATCGGGTAAATAAATATGCTTACGTATACCATCAATTCCAACGACGTCGTGTTGCACTGCTTGTATTCCTTTTTACACATATAACCTTGTGTTAGCTTCAAATCTCCCCAAATCGCCACCCAGAGTCGCTAGAATTTAATAAAAGACAAGGGGTAGTAGGGTCATTGAGCGTGTTATAAAAATTCAAACCTGGACCTCTTCTGTTCCAAAAAGGGGCAAGAGGATCAGAGGAGTTACCGTGATACATTGTTTTCATTTCCTGTCTCTAGAATTTTCTATCCGCTCATCCCCCTCACAAATTAGGGTTTTTGCGAATCTTTTATCGTCTGAAATCGAATCCAACGTTTCAGCCATGGTTTCCGATTCAATCGCCGCCGTACCGATTCCCTCCGCCGCAAACACCAAGAACCCGGGGAAGAAGAAGAGGGTTCGATATTCAATTCGATTTCGATTTTTCATTTTTTCTCTCTCTTACATGCATTCCGTTCTCCGTTCTCCGTTCTTATTAATTTCATCGTAATCTTGTGCGTGTTTCAGACTAACAGGTCCGCGAAATTGAAGCAGTACAAAATCGATGCGCGCCGCGAGCAATGGTTATCTCAAGGTACGCGATGTTCGCACTATTTGTTTTCGTTGATCCATTCATTCGCTGATTCCGTTCCGTTTTCTGATTCGTATCTGTGAGTTTCAGGTGCGGTGAAGAGCAAGGGGTGCAAGGACGGAGTGGACGATGACGGCCACGCACCGCCGCCGTCTCCAGCGGTGGTGAAACACTCGTTGGAGCCGCTGAACACGAGGCGCAGAGGCGAAGAGGACGATGGATTGATCCATCATGACAGCGATTCGGAGTCTCCGAGCAACTGCCCCGCGGGCGTGTTGTGCGGCACCGATTCGGGGACGAATTTCACCGGCAGCAGTAGCGGCGGCAGCAGTAGCAGCAGTTCCAGCAGCGGCGGGTGCTGTTCCGGGAACGTCACCGAGGAGGAGGAAGAAGAGGAAGGTGATGACGATGATGATGATGGATGCTTGGATGATTGGGAGGCTATGGCAGATGCTCTAGCCGCCGATGACAAGCGCGAAAACCCTTGTCCGGATTCGCCTCCAGTGGTTTCGCCTTCAGAGGGTTCCAATTTAGGGTCTCCGAATTCGAAACCCGAGAGTGATGGATTGGTTCCTTGGGGCTCTGGTAATAGCAGAGCGTGGAGGGCAGATGATGCCTTTCGCCCTCAGAGTTTGCCCAATTTGTCTAAGCAGCACAGTATGCCAAACCCTGATCGGCGTGGGGTGCCTTGGGGTCGCGCCCCCACGCCATCCTCGTGTCCAATTTGCTGTGAAGATCTCGATTTGACTGACACGAGTTTCATGCCTTGTCTCTGTGGGTTTCGGCTTTGCCTCTTTTGCCACAAGAGGATTCTCGAGGAGGATGGGCGTTGCCCTGGGTGTAGGAAGCCCTATGAGTGTGAACCTGTTGAGACAGAGGCCAGTGTGCTTGGAGGCAGCCTCACTCTTCGGTTGGCACGTTCGTGCAGCATGATCGAGAGGTCCTGAGCCCGCGGTCTGTCCTTTTTTTGCTGCGTTGTTACATCATCGTCTGTACTTTTAGGGAAGTCTAATTTTCATAGATTTAGTTGGCCTAGTGTTATGAGGCTTTGGGCACCTTGAAATCAACTTGTTTCTCATTTGATCTTATGGTGCATGTGTTAATGTAGAGTACTCTTGTTGGTATGTGAATAGATAAGGTGGTATAGAAATTCAATACATTGAAAATGGTTAAATAATGCAGCTTATTTCTTTTCCTTTATACTTCTACAGTTCTACTTACTCATGTTTTGGATTCAGTTTCTCTACTCCAAATTCTAATACTTCTATTTTGAATTTCAGTTTTGATTGAACATGCTCATATTTCTGATTATGCAAATTCAATTTTTGGTGGTGTTGCAATGTGCTATGTTTATACTCTCTGTCTATCTCTTACAATTGCATTTATTGCACTCTGGGGCTACTGATGAAGCCATCCTGTTTCCTCTTCTCTCTCTATTTAAGATATTTTATAGGTATATATCAATGAATTGAAGGTATATGGGCTGATTAAAAAATAGAATTATAGGTATGTGCTAATAATGATCATTAGTCAAGTCATAAACTATGTTTTTCCTGTCTTTTTATCGTCTGTGAATGGTCTTTTGATTTATGGATTGTTTTTTGTTTAATGTAGGGGGATGGGGGGGAAAATAAAACCCACCCTTGGAGGGGAGTTGAGAGCAATGTTGCCCCTCTCATTTTCCTTTCCCTCTGCTAACCAAACAGAATATTAATGTTTCATTGTCTCTAGTGATAGGTAACTAAAGTTTTTTCAAAAGCAAATATTTAATCATTCAACTGGCCTGCGGATTGTTTCTGTCCATCAAGGATGGTTCAAAAAATCTCTGTTTGTTTGTTTTGTTTCCTTCTTCTCTTTCATTACATTTGACGGAATTTCATTAATGCAAAACTAGAATTTGTTAACATGGATGCATCTTTTTGTTGCTGGACCATCTTGCACAAACCACAAATCAGATATATGTCATTGTTAAAAGCTTGGTCCTTCTATGCCTATAACTGACATTCCCCATACTTGAAAGGGATCTGCGATATCCTGTTTTAATGTGAGTTAACATTGTAAATATATCTTCTTTCTTGACATTTGAACATTGTTTTTTGTTTCCCATTGATTCTCTTTTAGGAACCAATATACTGGTGTTTAGTGTAAATATGAAGACAATCATTAGGGTTTTCAAGGTATGGGAATATCTTTATGGCATTGTTGTATGTGAATCTTATGAGTTTGGTTCAGTCTTAGTCAAAGAATAATTTGTCCTTCCTTATTCCTTGGGGTTTTGATAATTGGCATTTGACTTACCTTTCATTTTAATCAACCTACCATCAGATCATTGTCCTGACTTTCAAATTGGTACTACTTTTAAATTTTGTTTGTATGAGTTATGAGTAGTTCTTGTGCAAAACAATCATTTATTATGTATACAACTGCTGACTTATTCTACATTGATATGATTTGTTTTTTGCTCCTTCCTTTTACTGTTTCCATCGATGATTAAGATACCCTCAGAATAAGTGAGCCCAATTCTAATCTCAACATAAAACAGGTGGATTATTTGTATAACTATCTAAATATTTATAGAAGTGACTTACTTTGAAAATTCTTTCTACAGTAGTAGTTTGGTTCTATAATATGAAAATTGGATCTTAGTTACTTAAAACAATCATTTTCTGATAGAACAGTAGGCTACTTTTATGAAAATGAATGACACTTGAGACAATGAATATCTTTATACTTTAGTCCGAGGGCCAGCTTGATTGAGAAGATAGAGTGTGGGAAGGTGGAAATTTGGGAATGAAAATCATTTTCACTTGCTTGTATATTGAAAGTATGAGAATTCTGAAGATTTAATTGGTTGACGGTTGCATGTTTTGTGCTTCTCTCATTGTTTATCATATTCTCATCTGTGGTCCTTTTCCATACTTGGTAGCATGCTTTTCACAACCTTTTTCTCTGTCTCTCCTGCAGTTACTGGTTTGGGGTTTTGTTGTAGTGTAAACAATGGAATCGATCACATGAAAGGTACTAAATTTGTCATTGCCTTGTTAGCTTTGGGTTATACAATCTGTACTTGCATTAATGTTACTGCTCATTTGAAGATGATTTGGTATGATTTTCATCCCCTATGAAAAGATAAAATTATTTATGATTTGTCTTTGGTTGTTGCCTTGTTAGCTTTGGGTTTATACAATCTGTACTGGCATATGTTAATTCTCATTTGAAAATGATTTGGTCTTATGAGAAATATAAGCCATTTACTCTCATCCTCTAAGAAAAGATAAATAATTATTATTACCAATAAATTTGATGCCAAACAAATGAGACACTATTGTTCAAGAATTTGTGATACTTAATAAGGTTTCTCTGCTAGTGGTAGGTCTATCTTTTTTGTTTGGTGATGTTTCGAAAAAAGCTATAGATTGGGAATCCCTTGGAAACTAAGATAATTTAGTTCGAATGTTACTGATGATTATTTAATTAGTGTGAAAAAGTAACTACAGTTGCTGGAACGTCGCATTGCAAACTGAAGGTCTTTGGGCTATTGGGAGTGGAAATATGTACAAGAAATTCGCTCTTGGAAATGTAATTGAACATGCTGCGCATGGGAGTAAATTAGATATGGGACGTACCCCTTTATAACTTTTCTGGTTGCCTGGTTGTTTTGTATTCTTAAACTTGTTGGTGTAAGGAAATGACACGAGACCTTTATTTCCTAAAATGTGCATGTTCTACACACCAAGAAACCAACTATAAGATATCCTTTTATTGTTATTGGTATTAGTTGTTGTGGTAAGAATAGGACGGTGGGTAAGATTTGATGAACTTTGATCTGGTTTGCTGCGTTTTTTTTAGCGTATGCTTGTGGTTTATAAATTGAAGATTTTTATGGACGTCCAACTAATATCTTGAGAGAGAACTTTTTGCTGTCTTTAGCCATTGTGTTTTCCCTTTGCTGGTATGTTTCGTTTGTAGTTTGTAAAATATGGTTTGGCACAATAGTAAACTAATTATTTTTACAATGCTTGAACGCAACTCAACTGTGATTTTTCAAACAAGATATTTAAGGATAAAATTCTGTTTACATTCTCCACGTTGAAAGTTTGAGCGGTGAAAGCTATAATCCTAACCTGCATTTAATATTTGAGTTGACATTGTGCATTTAATTCCCTTAATATCTTTGCTTGTTTTGCAATATTCTTGGTTGTTTTCTTTCCAGCTCAATAAAATTTTCTGTTGGCGGCTTGCTGTGATTAACAATCAATTGGTTGCTTATTTGGGTTGCTGCAATTCACGAGCATGCTAGCATACTGTAATTGGTATGTTGAAATTTAGTTTCGCAGCAGCCAGGCTTTTGTAACGCGTCTGTTCTTTGTTGAGCCATATAGTTCTTTTAGGATAAGATTCAAGTGCTGCAAGTAATTGCGTTGAAATTCATAGTTTATTTTCTTGCGTAAAAATCGAGTATTTTAAACAGGATCCGATAATGTATTCAATGTCAAGTTTTCAACTGTTTGCGATAAAGTGATCGTATCTAGTTATGCCCAATGTTCTTAGAATTAGAATCGGATAAACCGGTGAAGATATTATTTCAAGGATCAATAGTTGAATTTAAATCGAATTTGAATTGGTTTTAATAAAATATATTTTTTAATATTTTAATATAATATTATAGTAATATTAAATAAAAAAATAACACAATATAAATTAATAATAATAATAAAAAAGAAATTTCACTTAAAAGTGTTGTAAGTCATTGTATTAATTTTTTTTTTTTGAACGGACGCATAAATTTTATGAAACATTAGACACACACGTGATCGGTCCCGGTGAAATTGACCTGTGTAATCCAGATTTCAAAAGCATGGTTATGCCTTTCCCGTGATGGTCTGTTAAATGCATGTACTTCATTTCCTGGCTAGTTTCTGTTTATGTTAGGCGCATCTTACCCCTTTGAGTATTTAAAAAAGAGAGAGAGAGAGAAAAGAAAGGGACTATTTAGTTATCAATCTGAATTCTTAATTAAATTAACTTTTAGGATACGTTTCGCTTAAACAAGAATCGAATCTTTTAATTTTGTTAAATGAAGCTGGGTTGACCTTTTAAGCAGGGTTGTGCTTACAGACTTGTTATTTTATAAGTTTTGAGTAAATAATTCTAAAGAATTTTACATTTCATTATTAATATTAAATTGTATATGATAAAGTTAATTTTTATAATATTTATCTTAAAAGTCATATTTATCATTGGATAATTTTTTTATATTATTTATGCATACAAATTAGTTAACTCTCGAGCAGTTAAGTTTTGAGAGGGGGAAGAAGTAAAGGACGTAACTAACTTTTTGGTAGAACGAATGGATAGTGGAGTGGAAGTGCATGATGTATGCTGCACGAGTGTCTTGGAAAACAAATGTGTGAATAATAACAAAGAAAGAATAAATGACATGGTTACTTTCCATGAATTGATGCGTTTATTGAGGGAGTTAGTTCCAAACTTTGACTACTTCTATGCGTCCTTGCACATATACATCCATTATATTTGTCAGTTTCCTTCACTGCCATGGACCATGGCTAATAGCATGCAATGGAGGTGGCTTTGGCGCTTGCATCTCCCACAAAGGTGCAAGATCTTTCTATGGCTAGCCTTGAATGATAAACTCCCCACAGCAGTTCCTCACGTTGCAGATTTTGCATTTTCACCTTGTCCCTTTTGCCGCGGACACGAGACTCTCCTTCATGTGTTGCGTGATTGCCCTCGAGCCGCAAGCGTGTGGCTTCCTCTTGTTGCTCCCCAATACCAACGTGGTTTCTTCTCTTGCTCTCTATGCAATTGGATGGTGACTTATCTTCAGCAGCCTTGGTCCAGTGTTAACTCGGATGATGAGGATTGTGTTTTGTTCGCTGCCACAGTTTGGTTGCTGTGGAAGGATAGAAAAAGTTGGGTCTCTGATGGGTGTGGTTTTTCTTCTTCTGAAAGAGTGCTTCATCGTGTGGGTGCTCTAGCTGATGATTATGGGGGAGTTGTTGAGTTGGAACACTCTGCTCCTAGTGCTTCTGTACGCTATGTTTCATGGTGTTTCTACTGGAACCAACCTCCTTCGCAGCTTCAGTTGCGGTCGGTGGCAGATGGTTCAAATGTCGTGTCTCCCAAGTTGTAGATTTGCATGGCTTTCATTTGCCTCTTAGGTTGTAATAGTGAATTAGAAATTCAGAATAAAAATACTATTTTTATGTGTTGTCAGATTATGCCAAAGCTATTGATACAGTAATTCAAAAAGGATGAAAAATGATAAATTAACAGTCGGGGACAAGTGGGTAAGAGAAATAAATTCTAGTTCAGAAATGTTGTGTAATTTCTTTTTCTGAAATAGAACATGTATATTTTCTTCGAGCAGCAACTGTTTGATGTTGATTCCTGTACCCTTCATTAACTTTGAACCTTCTTTGGAATCTCGTATGTTTTACTTTGCTAGCTAGTCGAGCAATTAGTCGTTGCCTTCACTCTTTCTTTACAGAGATAGAAGACATTACTTTGCAAAGATTGGATATATTATGCCAAAAGAGAAATGCTAAGTACACATTCTCTCACACGTTTGAACACATGCTTTTTGATTGATTATAAGCACAAAATGTAACTTTTTTGTGTGTGTTCACTTGTCCATTGTCACTCTTTATATTTTCATTTTGACCAAACGCCATAGATAACAAAGGTCCCATTCAAATCGATAGTCACAATTCCATGCTTATCGTGCTTTGTTAGAAGCTATATATTAGCCGTTGGATATAGCATTACCCCAATAACATGTTGGTAAATATTTTGTTGTTAATTAATGTTCCTAAAAGAATTATCAACTCTACAAGGCTCATAACGTTAAAAAAATATATATATCTACTCAATATATAATCCCAACATAATAGGACTTAACGGATTAAAAAATATTGAGTTGGTGAACATAATTTTTTAGGAAGACTAATTAAGAAAAAGATATTTTATCTTTAAAATATTAAATTTCAAATAAAACATTTACCGGCATAATATCTTCCAACCTTTCACAATCACAATTGTTTTCTCCAAATTGTTAATCATCTCTGGCTGTAAATAGAAGACACAGACAAAACATTTACTTTCATTTTTTATATATTTTTCACTCCCACTTTGCTTTAATTAAGTTTTAATGCTTCTTTGGTTACGTTCATATTTCATCAAAGTGAAAGTTCTTATAAACCAAACTTTAGATCCAAGAGCCAACATGAACCCTCCAATCAACAATATGCATCAGCCAAATTGATACAAATACATAAAATATGGTTTTAAAAATCATCATCAGATTGGCTGAAAGATGTTGCTCCTGACATGCTTGGCAGAAATGTATAAATCGAAGTTTGATAATCTGAGTGGTGCCTTCTTTGATGGAGAAAGAGGTGGTGTTGATCAGCTTTTCCTCCTGCATTATTCCTTTCTAGCTTCTTTCTAAAATCTATGCAAACCTCATCTACCATGTCAACAAATTCTTTTACGGTAACAAACAGTTGAAAGGGGTCTGATATGTTATCTTTGGAACCTCCTATTAGATAGTACTCATTGGTTTTCTTCACAAGTTCCATGACTCTTATCTGTTCCTCTCTCACCACCTTAAGCTCCTCCTCACATTTCTCTAGAAACCCTTTCATTACCTTAATAAATCCATCTCTCTCACTGTTACCACAGCATTTTATTATCTGTCGAATTTCAGTAACATAAGCATTGGCAGTAGAGTACATACTAATGAAATTTTGATGCTCAATGATTGCTGCTTTCTTTACTTCACATAACTCATCCCTTAGACCTACCAACACTGGCAAATCTAGCATTAGATACTCTTTGACTTCCTCTTTTTGTACCAGGTTATCTGAATGTAGTTCACTGGTGTTGCTTGTTTCACCAATGCTAAGGTTGTGCTTTTGACTATTAGCTTGTTGTCTTCCTTCAAATGGAGCTAACTGCTCAATAATAAAGTGAAGCAAACTAGTCTTCCCATCTGTGCTTTTTACATCTGAGAGCTTTTTAAGAGCACTGAAGTTGAAACCATGAGCATTGCCTCTTGAAGTTCCAGCATTCATTCGATTGCCAGCTTTGAGAATGGCCTCAAGGAATTTAAAAAGCAGACCTAGTCTTCATCTCATTACAACCCATTTCAAGAGTTTTTGGGTGTTCTTTAAGCTGAATAACTTCGCAACCATAACTCGATCTTATAAGAAATGCTTTTAAACGAATGGATGCCATTGGAATAAGGTTAGCGCCATTCCCTCTTGAGCTCTCCCCAACCATAGCCTTTTTAGTGTTTTGTATGTTTGCTTTGTCTTTAGGTGGTGATGGTGGTTTTAACAATGAAACAAAACCACTGACCTTTGGTGGTGACACTGCACCTTCACTATTCATGATAGGAGATGAATGCAAAGGTGATGCTTTTGGAATTTCCATTCTTAGAGAAAATGGTAGCAGAGGAGAAGGAGGTGGCGGTGGCCGAGGTGGTATAGTTCTATTCTTAAAATAAGTCAATGCTTAATTTTCTTAAGAAATGAACCTACGAATCATAAAGATAGTTTCTCTTGTAACGAGTAATATTATTCATGTATTACAACATGCTTAATATCCCAAGTAGTATACTCAATGTGGTAATAAAACTTAATGAATAAATTCAATGTTTATTCTTGGTCCAAAACATTTTTTTCTCTCAAATAAATCAATGTTCACCTGAATATGAGAAAATATCATAATATAAAAGTTTCAACTTTAACTTGTATGTATACAATCATAAAGTGGAACCAAGTCTCATCCTCACTATATGATCCTTGAATTTAAAAGGCGGCATGCCCTTAGTCAAAGGATCAGTGATCATCAACTCAGTGCTTATATATTCAATGTCCACTTTCTTGTCTTTTACTCTTTTCTTAATGGCTAAGTACTTAATGTCGATGTGCTTACTTTGACTTCCATTTTTGTTATTCTTAGTCATCAAGACAACAACTGAGTTATCACAGAAAATTCTCAAAGGCATTGAAATAGTATCAACTATCTTCAGTCCAGAAATGAAACTCTTAAGTCATACACCATGTGATGTAGCCTCAAGGTAAGAGATAAACTCAGCTTTCATGGTAGAAGTAGTAGTCAAAGTCTGCTTAACACTCTTCCACGAAATAACTCCACCAGTCATCACGAAAATGTACCCAGATGTTTATTTGCGAGAATCAACACAACCAGCAAAGTCCTGAGTCTGAATAAGCAATCACATCTAGATTGTTTGTTTGTCTATACATAAGCATCTAATCTTTGGTCCCTTGAAGGTACCTCGTCACTTTCTTTGCAGCTCTCCAATGGTCAATACCTAAATTACTTTGATATCTTTCTAACATTTCAACTGCAAAAGCAATGTCAGGTCTTAAGCATAAATGAGGCTTCCAACAACTGAAGCATAAAGAATGTTTTTCATCTGTTCCCTCTCAAAATCATTCTTTGGGCATTGGTTCAAATTAAATCTATCACCCTTCACAATGGGAGCGATACCTGGTGAACAATCTTTCATCCAAAATTTCTCTAAAATTTTATTAATATAGGTTTCATGTGATAGACCTAAAATACCTCGAGGTCTATCTCCATGAATTTTATGCCAATGACATAAGATGCATCACTCATATCCTTTATGTCAAAATTCTTAAAGAGAAATTATTTTGCCTCATGTAACAAACCCCAATCATTGGTTGTAAGTAAAATATCATCTACATATAAAACAAGAAAACATATTTTACTCTCACTGACCTTGTGGTAATACATTGACCCATGGGGTTTCCATTAAAATCAAATGAAGAAATTATCCCATAAAACTTAAGTTACCACTGACAAGAGTCTTGATTTAAATCATATATAGATTTCTTAAGCTTGCAACCCAAATGCTCACGACTGCTAGAGGAAAAGCCTTAAGGTTGTTTCATATAAATCTCTTCCTCTAAATCACCATTAAGAAATGTTGTTTTCACATCCATTTGTTGAAACTCAAGGTCAAAATGAGCAACTAATGTCAAGATAATACGAAGATAATCTTTCTTAGATACAAGAGAAAATGTCTTTGTATAATCGATTCCTTCTTTTTAAGCAAATCCCTTAGCAACCAGTCTTGCTTTGTATCTCTCAATGTTGCTTAATGAATCCATTTTAGTCTTAACGACTCATTTATAGACAATGGCCTTTGCCCCATTAGGCAACTTTACAAGGTTTCAAACTTCATTACTCTGCATGGAATTCATTTCGTCCTTCATGGCATCATACCATAAATTTGACGCTTTACAACTCATGCTTGATCAAAAGTTTCAGGATCATGTTCAACTCCAATATTATTGTGAAATTCTTGCAAATGTATATTATAATCACTAGGAATAGTTGGTTTTCATACTCTAATAGATCTCCTTAATGTTGCATCAACATTTTCTTGGGGATCATGTTGTTCAGTTGGTTGTTCATCATTTTCAGGAATTTGATGATCTACTGAATTATCAGCAACAGGTTATGGAATGTCAATCATTTGTTGAGACTCTATATGAATTACAACTAATCTTTCACTTAACGTGGAAGGTTGAGACACTATATAATCAATTTCATAACCTAAGTCCCTCAATTGATCACTCCTACTGATCAAGTTATTTTCAAGAAACTTGAGATTTCTTGATTCCACAATCCTAATAATATGATAAGGATAGTAAAACCTATAACCTTTAGACCTTTTTGGCATATCCAGTGAAATATCCACTAATAGTCCTCGGGCAAGTTGCTTCTCTTATGGGTTATATTTTCTCACCTCAAACAAACAACCTCAAACACGCATATGTTTCAAACTCAGTTTCCAACCTTTAAACAACTCAAAAGGTGTCTTTTGGGACAACCTTGGTTGGAACATAATTTAATATATATACCGTCATTTTTAGTGCTTCAGCCCACAAGGATTTAGGAAGATTGGAGTTGCTAAGCATACCTCGTACCATGTCCAATAATGTTCGATTCCTTTTTTCTGCCCCACCATTCTGATTTAGAGAACTAGACATAGTGTACTAGGCAACAATCTCATGTTCTTGGAGAAATTTTGCAAAAGGAAAAGGTGTTTCTACATTCTCAGTATATCTGCCATAATATTTTTCAACTCTATCTTATCTCACTATTTTTATTTGCTTGTCACGTTGATTCTCAACTTCAACCTTAAATACTTTGAAGGCATCCAATGCTTCATTTTTGTTATGAAGCAAATAAGCATTCATATATTGTGCATAATCATCTATAAAGGTGATAAAATATTTCTGACCATGTGCATCCATATCTGGACAACAAATATCAGTCTGAATTATTTTTAATATGTTAGAACTCCTATTAGTACCTTTCTTAGACATGTTGGTCTGCTTACCGTTAATGCAGTCCCCACACAAGTCTTAAAGTCAACAAAATCTAGTGTATTGAGTACCCTATCTTTTACTAACCTTTTAATCCTCTCAGTAGAGATATGTCCTAATATCTGGTGCTATAACATAGAGGAATTCTCATTAATATTACATCTTTTAATACCAATTTGAACATGCATTGAACTATAAGTGACATCAGTTTGTATACCAAGAACATAAAGACCATCAAACAAGATATCATTCCCAACACATTCAAAATTATAAAGTAACTCAAACGATGTATCTTTAAAATTGAAGGAATATCCAAAAGGTACTAGTTTGGAGCCAGAAATCAAGTTTCAAGAAAAAAGTGGCACATAAAAGGTCTTTTCTAATTTCAAAATAAAGCCACTACTTAAAGTTAAAATGCAAGTTCTAATAGCCTCCACAGGTAAGCCTAGGTTATTGCCTGATAAAATGTTTTGTTCACTTTCCACTAGTTTCCTTAGGTTTTGCATACCCTGTAAAGAATATGAATTATAAATCTAGAATCAATCCACCAGGTGTTAATATTAACACTAGCCATATTAGATTCATAACATACTAATGAGATTGATTTACCTTTCTTCTCAAGTCATTTATGGAATCTGGGGCAATTTTTCTTTATTTGTCTCTTCTTCTTACAAAAGAAACCCTTTGTCACCTTCTTAATATCAACTTGAGGTGGTATTTTACCGTTCGCCTTCTGATTAGCTTGAGACTTAGTTAGCAATGCACTCTCACCCATCTCCATTACAAGCATTTCTTCTTCCTGAATGCACATGGTCATTAATTCATTGATAAGTCATTTGTCCTTATGTGTGTTGTAGGAAATCTTAAACGGCCTATATTCCGACGGAAGGGTGTTTAGAATGAAATGCACCAGGAAGGACTCAGACATATCAACCTCAAGTTTCTTAAGTAGAGTTGAAATATCGCGCATTTGCATTATGTACTCACGCACACCTTTCACACTGGTGAGCCAAAGAAAGGAGAACTTCATGATCAGGGTGTTTGCTAAAGTCTTATCTGAAGTGATGAACTGGTCATCAATAGCCTTAAGTAAGTCTTAGACCTTTTCATGTTGGTTGACAAAACCATGTATCCCTACTGAGATTTAGGTCTTAATGAGCATCACGTTGAGTCGGATGGATCATTCCTACCGCTCATATAGCGTAGCAGTAGCTGTGCTACTTTTATTATTGATTATAGGTGGTTCGTCTTTCCTTATAGCATAGTCTATGTCTATCCATCCCAATTGGAGAAAAATTCTCTCCTTCCATATCTTATAGTTATCTTCTTTGAGTTCGGGAGCATCATATTGAATATCAGAAAACCTAACAATTTAAGAAGCTACAAAAATTCAAAGGCCTATGTCAAAATTTGAGGCATATTAATCTTAATTGTATGTTTTACCAATGTAAACATACCAGAAAATCGAATATTGTGACATAAAAATTGTCTATGGGCTAAATTTTTAATTCAATAAGATACAATTAAACTTTATGATAGAATAATCAAATTACATATTCAAATTCATGTTTTACGAGTACAACATGAAAATAATTTGATTTTTTATCGCAAATATTTACTTTATGATAAAACTAACAAATTATACATACCTCATGATCCCTATGGATAAACCATGAAAAATAATATGACATTTTATCCTAATTAATAATACAAATATAATAAAAATTCCTATGGGATAAAATTCATTATATAAAGTATAATTAATCACAATATTATGTCTAATTCCTTATATGATCTATAAACAACTTAATATATAATTTTAATCAAATTATAAATGTTGTGACTAATCCATAATTACTCAAAATTATAAAGATCACTTACACATAAAACTTAATCATACGAGAATAAATCATATTATGCACTTCAAGATCAAGATATAATACAATGATAAATAAAATTCTCATATATATAATTGTATAATTAAAACATAATATTATGCATTTGATTTTATATATATATATATATAGAGAGAGAGAGAGAAAGAGAATAAACTTTTTCAGAATATATTCATACATAAAATAAATCAAAAACTGCACAAATTAAAAAAGTGAACAGAAATGCATAAGCATATAAGATACAGGAAAACAAATAAGTATTAAAGAACCTTAAATGGCAAGATGGCTCATGCAAATTTCCATAAATAGCAGAAAACAAGAAAATCAATCAAAATAATAATTTTTAATCTTATTTTTTAACAAATGAGGCTCCAAACACCAAAAACGAAATTAGATAAAAAAAACACCAAAAATCAAAAATGGAAAAGGTAGAGACTACTGCGGCTCCGATACCAAATGCAAAACTAAAATATCAAACTTTTGATGTTACAAAACAATAAAAATGAATACACATGTCATTAACATGATGGTGTATTAGACGAAAATGAAATATGTGAGCTAAGGTACCAAACACAAGTATTATATATAGACATTTTACCATTAAAAATGTATTTAATAGCGATTATCACAAATTAGTGGTATTTATCACCCATTAGTAATTATTTAATATTTGACTTTTCAACTTCAAAACCATGAAACACTTCACCTTCTAAAACATAGAGACCAATTTTAACAAAATTAGTATAGGCTGGTGTTGAGTTGGTGTCAAAGATGCTGAAACTGAATAAGGCACAGACGATTCTTCTGGTAATGGCTTAACTAGATTCTCGTGATCAATCAAACCTGGGCCTAGAGTTTCACATAACAGCGGAACTGTAACCTCCTGAAGCTTAATTCGTTTGGATCTTTGGACCACTAAATCTTTTCCCTTTTCTTCATCATCTTCATAACTAGGATTATATCATCTATTTGGGAATCTAGTTTTGAATTGACTACCTTCTGTTTCCTTCATATACAGAATATCAATGTCATTTTCTTCAACAAGTAATCCTTTCATATTGCCACCAACTTTCTTTATATCCTCATGGTTCATTCCTGCTTCTCTAAGAAAACCTTCTGCAACTATGTGCCTATGGGGATATCGAGCAAGAACAAATTTTTGGAAGAAGTAAAAAAATGTCACAGCAAAAAATAACATAGCCGCAGCAGTAGCTGCCACTACTATTGCAATTGTTTGACTTGGGGTCGACATTGATTAGTTTGGAGGTTGAATGATTCATGTGATTTGTGTTGAGGCTCTATTGGACCTTTAGGTGATCAAAGGCAAGAGACACATCAACAATGGATAGTAGGTTGAAACATTATAGAGAAAGAACTAAGTAGTACGAAAATAGAATAAGAACGGTTGGATGAAAAAAAAAAACGCATGATGGTAAAATTTAAAAGAAATGAACATAGTATGTTGTAGAATTTTGTAAAACATCTTTCATTTCAAATTTTCGATGTTTCTAACTAGTAAATAGGGAGAAATTATCAGGATAAATAATTTCTCCTAACTAGGACCGCCGATAATTTCAAAGTGACAGTTGTCAGCTTTGTATTAAGCTCTTTGTGAGGGCCTATGGCATGTCAATAGGGGCATAAATTGCCATCACAAATGTCAATTCATAATTGATGCCAAATGAGATCATACATAAGTCAGACAATTTTTTGATGGTGGAGTATAATTGTTCCTTTTGTTTGTTTATGGTGGGTGTGGGTGTAATGGTGGGACTGTACCACCTCGAGATCTATTGCCATTGGAAATTAGGTACAAAATTGATTACCTTACTGTTGATATATTATAATGCTTCTTTGAATGATAATATTTGTTATGCTTTGTTGGTCAGAATGATGCTGGTTCTGAAAATTGTAACTTGGAAGGTAACAATATTGCAGCAGCTGCTGCATTGGGTAATAAGCTTTTGAAGGACTTTGAGTGCTACTTGTTTGTCGTACTGACGGTCGGTTGTGCTCACTGAGATTCGATTGAAAACTCGCATCTTCAAAGTATTGTGGTGAGTCCTTTTTGGTAGGTTGCAAAATATTAATGAGAATTATTCCGTGTAACTGAGTTGAAAGCACTGAGTTTGTGGAAAAAGATTTGATTTAATTTTCACAATTGAGAAAGAATGAAAAGTTTAAGTGTGAATAAATTGACTCACTCAAACGGCTGAAACATGCGGAAATACCTCGAGATTTACAGAGAAGACAAAAATGCTAATTATGTAGTTAAAAAATATGCTAATGAGAATTCAATAATAATTAATGGAAAGTGCCATCCAGTTTGGACTCACTTGCGAGCTTATGAGCGGCAAGATTATTTAAATTACTTTGCAATAATGGGAATTGATTAATAACCCAGGCCTAGTTCTTCTCCTCTTTTTTATGTAATGAAAAGTTTTGGCCTTTTAAGAATAGGAAACAGCAAAAATACAAGGAAAACTTTCCCACTATCGGAAGGAGGGCGTTGATAAAATCTTTTCATTCAAGATTGTATCATCTTCCTCGTGATTTTCCCTAAAAACTTTCAAGACTGACTCCATTATTCTTCCAATTTTTTTAATGTTGAGCATGGCATGCATGATGCATTGCTCTAGTTTAGTTTTTTTTATTATTCAATTTTTACAAGATTCAGACACTTTAGAAAGTTAAAATAAAACCAAAACCGGTGAAGAACGAATAAAATAGAATGAGGTATTTATGTAAAATTGTTAGATGGATGGAGGTAAAAGAAAAAAAAATAGAATGAAAATTTAATAAGAATAAGATAATAATTTTTGAATTATTGGAGAAATAAATTTTTAAGAGATGAAAACAAGTATTATATTTTTTTTAGAAACAAATATTACATGTTAAAAACATCTTGTTTTTATTTATTATTTTTTAAAATTAGAATGAGTATATTTTCCTGTCTCAGTTGGAGAGATTTCTTTCTATATATAAACTTTACAGTATTTTTTTTTTAATTTTCTCCTGGTTTTAGGAATGTTTTTTATGTGTGTTTAATTTCATGTTATAGATTTGATTTTAAGTTTAAAATTAATTTTAGATAAATTTTCACGGATTTAGTTTTATGTTGAAAAATCGATCAGAATTCATTATGAATCTAAGCAATTTTGGATTATTTTTAAGTTGGATAAAAAATAATTTTTACTTCTAATTTATTTTTATAATAAAAATATTCAAACATAAAATTACATTATTTTAAACTCAATTTTAACTAAAATTAATTTTATAAAATAAATTCTAAACAAGACTAAGAGAAGCACTTTTAATTTTTGTTTTCTTTGTCTTAATCAAACAAAAAAAGATTTATTTATTAATTAGTTAAATTAATTATGAGTTAGATGTTCCTACTTTTGATTTTTAAGGTTATTACAAATAGATTAGGAAATATTTATTAGAACTAAAAATTGTTGGTCAAAATAACGCCCTATTTTATAAATTATTGATAAATTTCCTCTGTACATAATACATAGCAAGATCAGGAGACCAAGTAGAGGCCAAAAAATTAGTGATTCTGACATTAGCTTTTCTGATTCCTAAGGTATAGAGATTGGTGAACAAATGCAAAATACACTACATACTTTGATATGAACACTAGTGTAGGCAAAATTGGAGACATAGCACACTACTACTCAATCTCTGATCACAATCTAGCCTTCTTTGAGGATAATGGTGAGAGTAATGATGATGAGGATGATGATGGAGGATCGCATGGAAGAGACACTGGTGAGCATGTTGCAGTTAGAGGTGGACTGCAATCAATTGACCTCATTCTTTTGTTAGATATTTTCTCCCCTTCCTTCACTTTCCCTTTCATGATGAAATCTTTTAAGCGTCTTACATCAGACAATTTGACTGGCTTCAACAGAAAATCCTCTGCTCCTTCCTCCAGGCACCTGCCAATATGAATGAACTGTTAAGAAACATGCCTAGAGGAAATACTCGTTACCAAATAGAAGCACACATTATTGCTAGGTGTAGAATATGATAATATTTTAATAAAATTTGATATATTTCTTAGAATCTTAGCATGTGAATTTAGGCCTAACTCAATCCCCAAAAGGGGTAAGAGTTGTCCCTCATTTATATATTCTAATTTGATTTTATTTTTAGTCGATGTGAAACTTGAGTTTTTCCCAACAATATTACCAATAGGTTTATATCACCAAAAATGCTTAATATAACAATACAAATGCATATAATTTTTGGTAGAATGGCAAGTTTGGTTCACTAATTAGAACACTTACACATGATTGGCAACGAAACAGAGCATCAGAGAATTTATGACACAACCCTCCTTAACTTAGGTAAAGGATTTTGTCTGTGTTTTGTTGAGGGAAGGGGGACTTATTTTGGAAATTTTGATAAGAAATTTGGTTACTATTTAATATTGGAAAAGCACAATAATACGCAAACACTTCACGCTTGTATCCCTAATCCCTATTATGATTTATGATGGGTTAGTGGCTTCCTGCATGATTATTATCAATCATGGCATACCCAATCAAGGTGCCAGCTTATGCCCGAGTGGCTATCAAAGATTTCTAAGGAACAAAGCACTCTTGCCTCCATATTATGATTATTATCATTTCAATATTCCGGATCTACACAGAAGTTTATTTTCTGATTTGGCAAGGGACAGGTACATGTTTAGTGGTAACTATTTCGGTTAGAATAAGGCTAATAGACAGGACTCCTCAACCATGTCCAAATTCGCATCTTATTCAGATTGTATGCAATACGATGGTAGATCTCAACTTCCATGAGACATTTGATGCCTTAATCTAGTCGGTTAACAAACACGATCGACAAACAACATCCAAATTGTAATTGTTACCATAATTAAGAAATTATTTCAAGAGTTCTTAGAAAAACCAATGTTCTTCCTAAGATTCCATTAGATCCAACAAGTGTAAACTAATCAAGAGCATACCTATCAATTCGGGTCAAAACATTCTCCGATGACATGATCACCACCGGAATCTCTCTAAACACAGAAGACTCCTGCTGAAATTAACACAAGAAAGTATAATTAAGAATCAACTTCCTCCTAGTTCACAATTTAAATGGCAACTTCAAACCCAACCAAAAAGGCAGAAAAACACACTAGACCTCTGCCCAACTAATTAATTCAGGAAGCTCAACAACACAGACACTAGCAGTCATCAATCCTCACACAAAAAAAACTATCCTAATATCACTAAAACCCTTAAAAGATAAAAAGTAAAATCAAATACACAACTACACACCTTGATTTTCTTGAGTAATTCATATCCAGTCATCCCCGGCATGGAATAATCCGTCATTATGAGATTAACCTTAACACTCTGTAACCACAACCAAGCAAACAAACAAAATAAGCACCAATTTCAACAACCAACGACAAAACAAACTCAAAATCATAATAATGCACTTACATCAAACCCGAGAGAACTGTTCCCTCCGTCCAACCCCAGATACTGAAGAGCACGCGTTCCACTCTCCACAACCGTCACTGAAAAAAAACACACACAACACTTCATAAACAATCTCAATTTCCCAAACAAATTCACAGACATACAATTCGCAACGCCGGGTTACCTTTGCAGGAAGAAATCCTCAACAACCGCTCTATCACCTTCCGATCAACGAGGCTGTCGTCAACGGCGAGAACTTGAAGTTCCGGCGCACCGGAAGGAGACTCCTCAAGCATTTCCTTTATGCTCTGTCGGAAAATTTCGCCGGTAATAGCCATGAGAATAAGAACTCGAACTCTACAAAAGTGAGTTTTCTTCTTTCTTCTAAGAATAGAAAGTACACAGATACATGGAAATGGAAAATGGTGGGCTTTATTTACATGGTGAAAGGAGAGAGAAAGAAGGACGCGTAATAAATAATGAAAAAAATAAATGGGGAGATGAAAAGTAAAGGGTTACAGAAAATAATAAAGACGATAGATTCGGAGGATCCAAATCTGAGAGATCTTTGCAAATCCATGACAAGCGATTATGCCACCTCCACTTGTCTCTTCTCACGTCAATATCAAAATCTTATTTTTATTATGACATATTTTGTTTTAATTAATAAAGACTTAAATATGATTTTCATATTAAAAAATTATGTTGTTTTTAAGTTATTATTTAAAATTTATTTTTTCTCAATTATATATTAAAAAAAAAAGGTATTTTGTTGGTTTTGTTAAGTGATAACGTGATAAACAAAATGTTATATCATCAAGTCTAATCACTTAAATCTAAGAAGTCATGTTATTATTTTTCATTTAAAATCATTTTCACTACTCACTTCACCACTTCCTTTCGACTCTTTGAACCGATGATTAAATCCTATAATCTCCGATGAATCGAACGTAGTCATAGAGAGCTCCTCATTATAGTCACCATACATCTCCAATATGTTGGAATCACTTTGGTCGCCACCACTGCGATTCACCTCTATGACGACTCCTTTTCCTAAACTGAAATTCTCGAAACCATTGCCTGTGACAATAGAAGCAAAATAGAAATCGGAGAAATCTTGGAGGAGAGGGACATTGCGTGAGGGGTTCTGGTGCAGTCGACGTCACACGTGACAAGCATGCAAGCAGCAACAAGTCATGTGTAGAAGGAGAAAGTGGTGGTCGAAGCCATGAATGAAATCCAAGGGTGTGGTTGCAAGCAAGCGAGCAAGTGAGTCAATGAGTGAATGTGCCTAATCAACAACAACAACAAGTAGAAACGATGAGACACATCAAAGTGAAGTAATGCGTCGTTGTTTTGGTTTCAAAGAAGGGGGTTATTGAGATTTTGAGAAACCCCGACCTTCATTAATGCATTTTGTCTCTCTCTTTATACTCATTCTCCAACACGATGTTGTTGCGTGCCCATCACCGAGTTGGCGCTACAACGGATTTGTCTGAGCCCCGAACACGTAACGGAGAAAATAAATCCAATGAAACTGACCTCACCGTATAATAATTCAATTTTTAAAATAAATTGAATAATAAATAATGACATGATTTCAAATTGATTACATATTAAATGATTAGATTTGATGACGTGACATCAGTTAATAGAATGAGACTAAACATAAAAAAAAATCATATATATAATTAATCAAAAGTAAAATTAAGGTAATAACTTGAAAAAACCTATTTTTGAGATATGAAAATATTTAAGTCATTAATAAATAGTAACGTTGGTCACGGTCAAAGGAGGCGAAACGTATCTCGCTTGGGGTCAGTGTCCCTGTTCTTGTTGCAACTTCACAATGCTAAGTTTTGACTTGGTAATGCCAATGCCACTTTCTTTTATTTTATTGGGTAAATAGTCATTTTTGTCCCTAAATGTGTATTTCGCTAACAAATACATCCATGTAAGATGAAAATACAAAATTTAGTCCTTAAAGTGTAAAAAGTGAGACAAATATATCCGGTCGTTAACTTTTCTCTGGCGCCGTTAATAAAATAGCCTATGTGGTACAAAGAGACAAATTTGTCACTAAAATGATTGTCAACATACTGACTAGATTGGATAAAAATGTCAACAAGATATCATTTTTGGACTTAAATGTCAGTACGTTCCATTAGACTAAAATGTCAATAAGTTACCATTATTGGACGAAAATGTCAGTAATTTTTTATTGACTATATATCAGTATGTTTCTATTGGACTAATTTGTTAGACCTAAAATTTCATTTCATTTAAAGGTAAAATATAATTTAGGGTAAATTTTGACCATTTTTTATCATTATAAACATAACATTACAATAATCATTTAAAAAATATATTGGTAAACATAATCTAAAACAAACATAATAATAACAATAATATTGATTATCAACTATAATTTGTCTGTCATAATAAAAATTATCCAAAATAAACATTGTACCAGTTTACCAAAATAAATATTGTAACAGTGTACCAATCATTATAAAAATTTTCAAATTATAATTAGTCACAATCTACTATAAATAAAAGATAAATATATCATATATTTTAATTCTTTGAATCTTTTTATTTTATTAATGGTGACGGACATGAATTAACGTCCAGATATATTTGTCGCACTTTTGGGGACTAAATTTTGTATTTTCATATTTCAGGGACGCATTTGTCAATGGAATGAGAAGACGAAAAGTAAAAAAAAATATTATATGATAAATATGCCCTTGTGTTGCAATTAGAGATTACCACATTGAAAACCATTTCAGTGACAAATTCGTTCCTTTGTGCCACGTAGACTATTTAGTTAACGGTCGGATATATTTGTCGCATTTTTTACACTTTAGAGACTAAATTTTGTATTTTCATCCTTCAGTGACGCATTTGTCAATAAATTACACATTTAGAGACAAAAGTGACTATTTATCCTATTTTATTTTTTACAAATTAAAAATATTTTTTATAGCACAATTCTATTTGAGTTGCTATTTTTTATTCATAAAAATCATATGCAGCATCAAAAATTTATAATAATTCATATATTCAAAATTATTATAAACTTTATAAAAAAAGTAAAATATGTTTTGAATTTGAATCCTGTAAAATTTAAAAAACATTAATTCCATCTTAATAAAAAATTTCATATTAATTTGGTCTTTATTAAAATAAAATAGTTTTTCCTTAATGATAACTTTATTAGATAATATTTTAAAGCGTTTAACAAACTTACACGTGTAATTTGATTAGGAAACAATTTGTGGTGGTTAATCCCTTTAAAATAACAGTAAATTTTAATATTGAGAAGGTAAAATATATATATATATATATATATATATATATATATATTTAATTTTTACTAAGACAAAATTAATAAAAAATTATAAGAAAAAAATTAATATTTTTCAAAGATGTCAAACAAAATATTATTATAGAGAAAAAAATTCTAAATATTTAACATAATTATATATTTATTTAAAATCATCATACTAGAACAATATTTAATTAGTTGATAGATCTAATCAATAGCTAATGCCACTTGTTTGAAAGTTCAGCAAATCTAGATAGGGAAGAAAAAGAAGAAAAGAGGTTGAACGGTCTTTTTCGATCTTCAATTCTTGGTTTGATTTTTGGTGGGGCTTAATTGCACTGTTAGGATTGGAATTAGGGTGGTAACTGGGAAGAAACGGATAAACGAAGGACGCTTAGAATATTTTGTGATTTGTCTTAGTCACTGCATGTTAACTGCTAGATTTTTAGTCTTTCTTTTTTCTTTTTGCTTCTTCGTACATGGAGTCTTTAGGAAAGAGATGATAAAAGAAGAAGAAAAAAAAATAAAGCATTTTATAAATCCAATCACACGTGTCTTACTCTTGACAAGCCGGTTGAATTTTCAATATGAAAATGAATTTTAGGTTTCTTTAGTAGTATTAGTTAAATAATACCTAGTTTTTTTTTTTTACAAAAGTTAAATAATACTTTTAATATCATAAGATGTGTTATGTTCTACATTTCATTAAATAAGTAGAAGTATGAGGTAACACCTAAACTATAAGGCGTACAAAATTCTCTGGTGTTATAGTTTTTCAAGTTGGGTTCTTAAAACATTACCAAAACTCCTAAAGTTCTCATGCTTTTAAAAATAATTATCATATACATTAATAAATAAATAAATAAATATCAAACACATAAGTAAAGTGAAAAAATGAGATAGTGAATTCAAACACATAAAAATAAAATATGTACGTAAATATAAAAATTTAAGATAAATATTTATAATTTTATTAAAGTAAGGAATATTCATTTATTCTCACGTAAAAGTAGACTGAGTGTTCAAACATATAAGATTAAGGTGTGCAAGATATAAAATTATAAGATAAATATATACAAGTTTATTAAAATGAAAGGCGCATTTGCTCACCTTCAAATAAGTGTAGGTTCACCCTTCATAATAAGATTACTATAGGCAACATAATTATACATTTAAGATAATATTTAACATAATTAAATATTCAAGACTCAAACCTATTATTTTATTTTTTCATAAAATAATCAACTAAGAATGTGTTTAGATTTTCAGCAAAATATTTTAAAAGTATATTTGAATCTAAAATTTATTTAAGTTATATTCATTTTTAATTTTAAAAGTAAATTTGAGATTAAATATCATTAAAAGCACAATTTATAAAAAATAAGTTTAATTCAAATTTAAATTTATACTAAACTTTAATTCAACAATGCATTCAGATATTTCAGACGGTTGGCTATGAAATTGATTATGTTTTTCGTATTAATTTTGCTACGCTTGTTTGATGTTGTGAAGGCGGCGCAGCGTATGGGAATGAGCGATGGCGTTAGTTATAGTTATAAATCATACGTACAGGATCATATCTTAGGATGATACGATAGCAGGTGGAGCCCACACCTGATATTGTCCCCAAACCACAATCTATATTGAATAATCACATAATCAAAGATACATTATCTCATTCATCCATTCATTTCCTTCTTGGGATTCGCTGCTTTACGCTCCACCTGCCTTTTCATGCTCCATTCATCATATCTTAGGATGAGAGTAGGCACCTATATTTTTTATACTTATTTATATTAGTACAAGATTTGAAAGTTTCGGATTCTATAGCTTTATAAGATTTTGGATTTTTTTTCAATTACAACAGTGATATGATTCTCTTACACTGTGTTTGAGATTATTTTTTTAGTTAATTGGTAGGAGACAAAATGAAAAAAATAAATATTTTGTTTGATTAGTTTAAAATAAGAAAAAAGTACATTTATAAAATAATATCAACATCCTTAAATAAATATGGATATATGGTAGTATAATGAAAGGTTTTTTTTTTGTCCTTTCAATTTAAAGTGTCTGACTCCTCTTTCCAACTTTATTTTGTTTAGGTAAGAAAAGAAAAAGAAAATGAGTAAAAACTATATAAAAAAAAAGTGAGATGAATCATAGATTGTTTGGTACAAGAAAAATTGAAAGAAAGAAAAATATTTTCTCTCTTGTTTGATTGTAGATATGAATAATAAATTCCTATTTATGGGTATCGCTTGCACATCTTTTTTTTTTTTTTTTCTAACTTTGACGATAAATTTTTGCTTTGATTGGGTATAGAGGTAGGTAATTTTCGATACCTATACCTATATATAATTACTGGGTTTAATGTCAATTTTGATTTATTATATTTCACAGTTATTTCATTTTGGTATATTAAATTTTTAAAAGTTTCGTTATGAACTTATGATCCTTTATATTTTCAAGATGTATTATTTTGTTCATTTTTATAATTTTTGGTTAAAAATATTAGTGTTTTATTAACTTTTTAATTTTAAAATGATTTAATGTCACTTTTGATCAATTATGTTTCATAGTTGTTTCGCTTTGGTCAATTATGTTGTAAAAGTTTCATTCTCATCCTTTATATTTTCGAAATGTATCATTTTAATTATTTTTACAATTCTTTTTAGAAATGCTAGTGTTTGTCATTATTTTAAATTTTAAAATAGTTAAGTTAACATAGTGACACTTAAAAATCGTTACTATTTTTTTTATTTAAAAAATTAAAAATTACTAAGTAAATCAATAAAAGATGGATCTGAAATCACGAATAATAACCACTTTCACTCTCATATTATTATTATCATCATCTTCATTCAATTTAATCATTTAATAGTAATAATAATTTCATTCATAAATTATTTTCAATCACAATAGGTAAGGACCTTTTTTTCTTCTACTGCTTCGGCTCTTACCATCAACCAAAAAGAGCATTGCCCTACTCCTGCTTCCATCTCTGCCACAATCTCCCTACATGATCGGAATAGTCACCTCACCTAACAATAACCACCATCTCATCAACGTCACCCACAGTAGCGCATTGACGAAGGCAAAGAAGAATCCCTCTTTGTGTTGCTCCTATTCACCCGACCCAGTTGTAAATATTAGATGGAAAATCCTTTACTTGCTGGCCCAACCATGTGGGACAAAAGAGGTATTGCTTGTAGGCCTCAGCAATAGCAACATTATAACTTTCTCATCCAAATCTGGATTAATTTGCAAGTTAGGTTAATTTTTTGTCTTTTATCAAAGATAACTCTTGCTTTAATGTCTCTTGCTTCTATTTTCAATAGCATAGTTGTATGGAAGGTTTTGGTTTTCCAAGGAGGAATATACGGATTTTTGATAATTTCAATGAAATTATGTGATGACGATCTTTGAGCTACATTTGCTATCTTTTCAAATATGAAAAAAAAGTTGAAAGAGATGATAATATTTTTTGTTGTTTATTTTTAAAAACATAAATGAAAAACAGTGGAGATTTTTAACTGTCACTATGCAAAGGTTAATTATTTATTTAGCTGAATGTCATATTTTTTATTCATTATGTTTCGTAATTATTTCTATTTGATATATTAAATTTTAAAATTTTCATTATAGTCCTTTATGTTTTCAAAATGTATCCCTTGATATTTTTTAAAATTTAAAAATTAATAAAATATTAACGTTTCTAACAAAAAATTTTAAAATAATCAAAATAATATATTTCAAAAATATAGAAAATCATAATGAAATCTTTAAAACTTAATATATTAAAGTAATATATTAAAGTGAAATAATTATAATGCATAATAAATCAAAAGTGACATTAAACCTAATTACTAAATTACTATTATTTTATGTTATTCGTATTACTTAATTACTTTTATTATATCGTTATCTATTCTTTCTGTTATTTTAGTATGAGGTTTATACGATCTTAGGGTGATAATTTATAATTTGATGATTTTTTATACTATTAATGTATTTGAATTAAATTCTCAATTGTAAAATTACAGCTTAATAATTGTCATTACGTGTCAATCACGTTTTAATAAAATCCCATTCCTTTTAAAAGCTAAAGTATAGGTATAATTATTAATTTAAAAAATATAAGTGTGGTTTAAACTTCTCAAATTTTATTATATATGTTTATCGAAAATATTTATACATTAGAAAAAAAGTAAAAAAAAAATAGATATAAGAAATACATTTTTAATATTTATATTTTAAAACATTATTTTGGCTGAAAATATCATTAATTTGAACATATAACTTACGTATGAAAGAAAATTCACGCAATTTTTACTAATTAACAAAGAATATATAAAAATTGGAATATTAAAAATATGTTACTGATATTTCTCAATAACATCGCAACAACTCATTGTTGTTTTTTTTTTTTTTGTTAAGCATACTTTATTATCGTGGAGAAAACCAATAATTTTCAATGGCAAAACAAAATCAATCCAAATTCTTATAGATTTGATTTAGTTTGGTTAATTAAAATTTTTCATAAGCCTAACCAAATCGAATCCAGACCTAAATAGATTTGAACTTTGTTTTTATTTTACTCTGAAGTACAATTCAACTTCCTGGTTGCTGTCCTAGGTAAAATCACAAAAAGAAACATTATCTTAATCTCGTGGAAATCTACCACATACCACACAAGGAAAAAGTCGAATACAAACAGAATCTAATCTTGTTGATTGTGAATGTTTAGTTAGGTTTTTTTTTTTTTTATCTGTATGTGAATGTTTAGTTTAAATTTGATATAAAGGTGGGAGATAACTTTGTTTCCTCCCTAATTTTGGCTCACCTTATACTATTAGCCGTGCAGGTTTTTTAATTAATTATTTTAAAAGTAAATCACACTTACCTTTTTAAAATTTTGTAATATTATACAAAAAAATATTCTTCTATTTTTACACTAATTCTCTTTGAAACATCTATATTATTGAGTTGCTTATTAATTTACATAAGTTTTGGTGAGTCTTACACAACACCTCACATTTACGAATTTTTTTCTGTTTTTTTTTCTTTCTCCAAAATGATGAGTGATTTAAATCTGATGATGGACTAGAGATCACAGGTCTCTTGTATTTATGGAATAAAAAATAATTAATTTGACTTGTGATGCGTAATTATTTTTTATTTAAAAATATTTTATATGTAAGGATAATTTAAAAGTTACTTAAACATACTCAATTAAAAATATTTATTGAAAAAGTTATTTATTATTTAAAAAATTGTTAAACAACTTTACTAAAATAAGTAATGCCAACTCACTTCCTCCAATGCTAAAATCAATTAACCACTGTTGCTCAACACTAAGAATTTTACATAAGCAATCATGTTGGAGTTGCTTTAATTGTTTGAGAACATATATCGCCATCATTTATACATTACACTATCTTTCTTAATTATTTCAAAATATTATACGGTGTCTTCCTATAAAAGAGATTTTTTTTTTAAAAAAAAGAAAAATTGGTGTAATCTCACAATACTTAAAAATATTAGAGTAATTGCTCTTAATTTAATACTGTGTTTAATAGAAGGGACAATTTGGGAGCACACCCACCAAGGCGGGTTGCACCTACTTGAACTTTTCTAGACTATAAATTTATTGCTTTAGTCCAATCTTAATCTGGGGCACTAGTCATATTGATCTCAATAAAATAAATAGAAAAAAATTATATATTTCAAATATACAAATCCTAAGAAATATGTTTTTACGAAAAAAAATCAAGTCAAGTTAAATAGGTCAAATATTTTTAATATACAAATCCAAAAGATTGGGGTAATAGTATAAAATTTTATTAAGTGAAAATGATTTTTATAGTATTTTTTTACAGCAATATTTTTATAGTCCTTTTCCATTCAAATCTGGACAATTGATTATAAATTTATAATCCATGAAACACAGCAAACTCTTTTTCCATCCTTTAGTACACAATACACTCATAACAAAAAAAAAAAGGTTACGGTGGTGATGTATATTGTTTTTCTTCACCAAATCACCCGCTTAGTCATTTTTAATGAAATATTTTTATACATATTTTTAATTTTATAAAATTTAAGTTCAAGATCAAACTTAAAGAAATTTGGTAAACAAGTTACGAGAAATTTGTAAAATGTATTGAATTAACGTGCAAAAAGATTAAAATTTTACATAAATTTAACTTAATTATACTTATAAGATACTCAAGAAGCGCAAATCCATTGTATGAACGTCTAATTAGATGTCTAAGATTAATTTTTTATCATTATAATCAGATGGAAGAATTCAATTAAAAAAACAGGGATTCAATTAAAGAAAAAAGTGTCGACACCTAATGATAAATTCAGTTAAAAAAAAAAAGAGATCCGCGGGATAATTAACCTATAGTTAAAGTTTAATTTGTATGCACGACTAATGTAACAATTTTTGTATTTAATTAATTAAAAATTATGTCAGAAATGATTTTTAGAAATATTTATTATAAAATAAATAAATTGTTATATATAATAAGTTTATGATTAGTGGTGAATATAAATTATTTTATACATTAATGATTAACGCATATATTATCTATTCATATAATAATACATTTAATTTATTTTTATTTTACGTTTTCTGGGGTCTAATTCTATTGTGTTTTCTTACAATTCATGGAGAGTGAAGAGTTGTTGTGAGAAGGATGAAGAATGAAATTGAAAAGTGAAGTTTAGAGATGGAAGAAGAAAAAGCAGCGGCGTACTACGACGAGCTGGCCCGTAAGGGCGAGGGAGCTGCGAGGTTCAAGCAAGGTCTAGGCTTTTCCTCTTCAGCACCAAACGACGACGTTCCAAAACCCTCCTCCTCCTTCCTCTCCAAATTCGTCAAAGCCTCCTCCGAGTCGGAGAAGCAAGCGCAGCTCCAATCCATCCACGACAAGCTTAAGAAAAATCCCTCTTCCGAGTCTAGGGTTTCGAGCAGCGACAGAAGCAGGAGCAGAGAAAAACGTAGGAAAAGGAGCAGAAGCGGAGATAGATACAGGGAAACGCGGAGGCGAAGCAGGAGTAGAGAGAGACATAGGGATAGTGAAAGAGGGAGACGGAGGAGTAGAAGCGTTTCTCCTCGCAAGCAACGCAGGTCGGAGAAAGACGCGAATTATAGAGGGAAAGTCAGTGAAACGAAGAAAGGGAAGAATGCTGAGATTGATTATTCCAAGCTTATTCAAGGTTATGACCGCATGGTACGTTCAACCCTTTTAATTTCATTATTTTTTTTGTTCTCGTCGTTGGGCAGATGAAGATGATGTTTTAATGTTATGCCATAGGGCTAGTTGGTGCATGATTGATATGAGATTCAGGTGATTGGTTTTGAAGAATAAATTGAAACAGAATGATTTGTGCTGAAGCTGCATTCTCTAGGGACTCACCATAATGCTGAATAAAGGATTCACTACGCGTGATACTTTTGATTTTTATATTTCAATTCGAATGATTATGCCATGCCAAACTAATTGTCTGAACTCTGAATTTAGGATATGCCAAGCTAGTAGTGTCTTCAAAGTTGAAACCCTCTACTGGATCTCTAACTTGGTGACTTTAGGATATGTTAGTCAGTAAGAATTTGGAAGGAAAGGGATGAAACTCATGAAAGGATCAATTTTTCATTTCTAATGAATATTCTCTATTCCATAATTTGATGATATTTTATAGAAAAATGTCAGCAACATGCTTTTTTCTAAACTCTCTTTACTATTGGCTGAAATTTGTGTCAAGATTCATGGACATCTGTTGTTGCTATTGTCTACAGTCATCTGCTGAAAGAGTCAAAGCCAAGATGAAGCTTCAGCTTTCTGAAACTGGTAAGGCAATAAATAGATCTTCAGGGCAGAACTTGTTCATACCTCATAAATACATTTTCTTCATATGTTTTGAAATGAATTACTTTTCTTGCTGTATGTAACTCTGATATTAAATGTTCTCAAAATATTTTCTCTAGTGAACTAGTTTAAGAATGATTTTCAATAAATTATCATGTTAATCTACATGGAAAACTTAGTTTTTGACTTGAATGTGTTCTTTTCTTTCTCTGATCTTCTTGTAGTATTTGATCATTTGATATTAGAAACTGGGTTAGGTTGCTACTATCTAGTGATATATATGATTGAGACTTGGTATTATGAACCAAAATTTTAATATTTCATACTTGAAGTGTTGATATAAATTATAATTTATAAATATTTGCTTTCTAGCTTGCCAAATGAGATGGTTTATACATATGGTAGTTATTTCTTTTCTCAGATTCTTAATACTTTTAAATGCAGTTGCACAGGATTCAGAAAAGGGTGTGGGCTGGGAGCGATTTGAGTTTAACAAGGATGCCCCTCTTGATGATGAAGAAGTTGAAGGTCAGACTTTTTTCTTAATATTGCATTTCAAATTTATTTGTGGGATTTCTTTCCAGTGTGTACCTATGAATTCTTCAATTTAATCCTCTTTGTTTTTAATTCTTTTTTAAGGCTGTAATTACAATTTGCTTTGATTGGTGGTTGTTTTCCATTCTTGGTAAAAGTTACTAACATTCTTACATTTATCATTTCTATCTAGACAGACATTTTTTGGGTCTCCATGTGCTTCTCCTCAGCTCTCCTGTTAATGTAATTAATATGGTTTTAATATAGTGTGAATGTTTCATTCATTTTGTCAGTGGAAATTAAAGTAATGCCTTTCTCAATATTGATCACTTAATTGTATGCTTGTCAATCCTTATACTTCTAAATTATTGTGTTTTTAATTGTTTATAATTTTGCATCATTGGATGATGGTCTTTCTAGCTATATTTGTTTGTAATTGACAGTAGTAGTGATGGATTTGGGTTGAACTTAATAGAACTGATTGTACATGCCTTCCATCTGCAGTTGCTGAAGATGACGCATCCTTAGTCAAGCACATTGGCCAAAGTTTCAGATTTTCTGCAGTTGAGGTATCTTCCTTGTCTCTTATGCTCAAGCAGTCAATTTAGCTCCTTTTTATGTACATGCCTGATCTATGTTTGGAAGACTGAATCTCATTTTGTTATGTAGGCAAGAAGGGAGGAGCAAATACAAGCTGCTCATGAGGAAGCTATGTTTGGTGCTACAGCACTTCTGCCTCCCACCAGTACAGACAGTGAGCCTGAAAGGGAGAATGAGAAGGAGGCTGATAAAAAAGAACTGGTTGCAAGCCTTTTAAGTGAAACAGTAAGCATTTTTCTATGCCACAGTACACATGGATAATCATAACAAATAATTTAAGTAATCCCGCTATATTTGGTTTCAGGTGCTGGCCAAGCAAAAGGGGTCTTGGCGTGATCGGGTTCGTCAAGCTTAGAATTTGCACCCTTAAAGTTGATGCTGATGATAGAAAAGTTGGCTGAATGCTGCATGGAGTTGAGCTTTAACCATGTCTAAAGCATTCAATTTTGCATTGCTCGGTCTCTATATGGTGTGAGATGGGCTTTAACCATGTATACTACTTGTATCAGGTTCCTATGCAATTGCCATTATTGTCAAGCCTACAATATCACTAGTGAGGTAGGCTGTGTGTTACTGTTTATCGTCTTCAGAGAGGAAAGCAGGATGATGTGTGAAACGCCATTTGTCTTTTGTGTAATGTCAGTTTCATAATTAAATATTTAAAGGGAAAGCTTGCAAATGGATCTAGAATAATGTTATTCATCTCTGATCTTCACAGTTTTCATCATCTGATTACAGTTGGTCACTTGGTCTGATATTGGAACAGTTTTCTCAAGAATTTCATTTCAGACTGTCTGATATTGGAACATTTAAGGCAAGAACTATTTGTTTTCATTGAAAGTGTCGCTATCTTTAGATCAAAGCATGCAAGTAATTCAAATTTTATTGAACGTGTCAACATGGTATCAAATGTAGAAAATATGTAAACTTAGTTCAACTGCTTTTGGTTAATCACGTGTACTGTATGATATATCTTGATATGATGAGGTGCAGTTGGCTATGATCTAGTTACACAATTTTTTTATTTTATCATTTAGCAGAATAGCCGGCTCTGTTAGCATTTTGCACATCACAATTGTTTACACAGTATTTATTATATATTTTGTTTAATACTTATATTTATATACATGCGTGTGTGTTGGAATCTGTGTTTTTTGTAAACTAATTCTTAAAATAAAGTGATCTTACTTAATTTAGAAACCGGCAATTAGAGTAACTTAAAAAAAATAAAAATTAAATGGGTTTCTTAAATTACTTTTCCTGGTTTTCACATTATTTTTTCTGATCTCTAAAACGTCATATCATTATAAGAAATTTATACATAATTTTATCCTAATAATAAAAAACTCTTAAAATATTTCAAAAAATTCACATTTTTATATTTTTATTTTTACTTAATTATGATTTAATTATAATGTTGTTATATATCAGATAAATATTATTTTTATTATTATTTTTATTATTAAGAAACAGTTTCTCACATATGATACATATTTTATTTTTAAAGAAACTTTCTTTACTAGGTAAATCTACTCAAAGTTAAGAAATCCTTCAGTAAATCTCCATTGGAGATGCTGTTAGATACTTGCATAGACTATGAGAAAATTTTGAAGTACACGTTGGAAGGGCTGTAAGTGCATCTTTGAAAATCCGGTGCAAAATAAGTTTTGAGGCAAAAGTTATGCGAAAGATAATGATCCTTGATTTTGTTTTTACCCTTACTTTTACTTTTATTTTATATTTATCCGTTGAATTTCTATTAAAATATGTGTCATGGCATTAAAACGCGTAAGTCATAAGATGATTCAGTAATGAAGAGAAACAGAGAAAGTATCAAAGAATAAAACAGTGATGAATTTAGAAATTTTGGAATTTGGACTTAGTAAATAAAGTAATGCAGTAAAAATTACTGCGGTGATGAAGTAATACAGCGAATCAGTAATGACAAACATTTTCTGAAGTTAGCAAATTAAAATAAAATGAAAGATATGTCTATTATTGATCTGGATTAAATTACTTCTAAATTAATAATACTATATTTTTATTTTCTCGTTAAGAAAAACCGTTACAGAAAAAAAATTATTTTCTTATTTTACATATTTATTCACTTTAGACGTTAAATTTATATCTATATTTTTAAACATGGATTCATTCTTGAAGTAAAGAAAAGTGGATGAAGATATACACATAAATTTTGTAGACAAAGGTAACACATATACGATATCTTATGCTTCTTTTGGAGGTCAAGATAAGAGAAAATAAGATATCATAATTATTTTATTCTGTTAGTTATTTCTTGTGCCAATAGGATATATATGATAAGATTATTCTGTCACTCATCCTATTCTTTTGAGAGAGAGTTAAGTTATGACCAATAAAACAAGATTATTCTGTCACTCATCCTAATTTGTTTATAATTGTAAAAAATAATAAAATATAATTTTGTAGTTTAATTAAAATTATATCTTTTATAATTTTGATAGTTTATAAAAAAATTAAAATTTTATTTTTAGAAAATTATAGGTAATTTTAATGAAAAATAATATTTTTTAAATTTAAACATATCTAATGCACATCAAATATTGGATGGAATTAAAGTTTATCTTATTCTTATCATATTCTGTTCTCATCCTGATCATATATGTTATCCTATTCTATCCTCACCATCAATCGAACCCTCAAAGAATATATAATACACACTCTCTTCTTCTATGCTGTTTTGAAGTTTGTGTTAAATTAGTTAGTTTTATTTCAAAATATAAAAAAACATTTAAAAAATTTGATTCACCCCCACCCCCATAAAATGTTCTACAAAATTTTCGAACATAAAAGAAATTGTTATAGCAAAACAAGGTTCTGAATAAGCACAATATGTGATTTTCTCATTTTAAAATGCAACCTTGTATTTTTCATTGTTACGTTGTGCTTGGTAGTATTGATTTTAGGAAAAGCATACGATACAGTACATGCAATAAGCCTACAATATCTATGGACGGAATACCATGTCCACCAACCCTTGGGCATCCTTTCTTTTCGACGTTGTCACAGTTTCACGTAAAGTTTGTGCTCTAAGTCTACTCTTACCCACTAATTATCTTTGTCCATTGCAAATTTGCAATTTGCAAGCTCTATAACCTGTGTTCTCTCTCTCTCTCTTCCATTTGTAACGCTACCATAGATGGCCAATCGATGGCTTAGGCCTGAGGTATGTTAATGTTCCCACAGTTGATATATATTTCATCATTTTACATATTCCTTTGTGGCATTTACCTCATTTCAGCTGTCCTTTCTTGGTTTTCACTGATCCTAATCTGTCTTAATTTTATTCATGTTTATGAGAGTTATTGATTGTGTCTATGGATGCATTGCATTTGTATTGTAGGTATACCCTTGTTTGCAGCTGTTGGAGTTGCTGTTGGGATATGCGGTTTGCATGCAGTTGGTTCGCAATATCTGCATCAACCCCGATGTCAGGTCTCTGACTCTCTCTCTCTCTTTCTCTGCACTCTTGTGATTTCTAGCTGTGGTAACTTTTGATATTTGAAGCGGTTGATTTGATTTTTCATGTTTTTTTGGGACTCCATAATACATATATGTTTTATTGATAACCTTGAGTTGTCTATAATTTGAGAAAGAAAAGAAAAGGCGACAGATAAATTATCGATTTAGCTTGTAATGTGACAGGAAGAGAAAGAAAATAGAATTAACTTTGTGATGTTTAGAATTTTTGGTTGGCAAAATATAGTCACTTATTGAATTATTAGTGTTTGGGGGGTTCAAGAATATTATTTTACTGCTTCCAGTAAAAATTCTGACTTGGTTACTTTGCCCTTGTAATTCACACTGATTGAGCAGGAGAGAGGAGGATGAAGAGGAATTATTTCACATATTTTGAAGGATGTGTCTGATGGTTATGCAAGGGAAGGGTTACCATCACTGGGTTTATGTTTGTGCATCTGTTATTAGGAGAGTATTACACTGATTTAGTATAAAAACAAACACATGGTATAAACTATAAACTATAATGTATAAAACATGAGTAGATGTCATTTGATTAAATTTATAATATTATATAAAAAATTAAACATAAAATATGGATAGTTGAAAGTATTACCCTTAAACATTTATAAAGAGATTCAAGGATGTTACACAAAAATAGGGATCATTTGTAGTTGAAAAACAGTTACACTTCGATGTTATGCGCTTCACCCTTCTATGTTTTGCAAAGATGAATAAATGTGTGCATGTATATTAATTGTGGTTGAGATTTTGTAGAGTTTGAAGTTGTTGTGCATATCTGTTTGGTATTCAGAGCAACTTCACTGATTTTTAAAAATTAAAGCAATTAATAAATCGATGAAGTGATTAATTAATGTTAAAGTTGGGTTTAATTTCCTGTTAAGAAGTTTCAAATGGTCATTTAACTCAATGACACAAGATCTGTCCATTGGGAGCATGTAAACTGAAACTAAACGCGTAATATTTTAGTTAAGGGAACCAATGTGTGCATATTTTTTTGCTTCGGGTGGAAAAATAAAAACAAAGAGAACAGACTACCCTATGCCATCACCAAGCAGGGAAGCATACAAGGTAGCATGAGGTTGCTCCCTCCGATATTACCTAGGCTATGACCTATGAGCCACTCTATTGGCATCACGTCCCCAAAACCATCAAACGTGGAGAAACCACCTTCCAGTTTCCTAGTAAAAATAAACATAGAACGTATTAGACTTAGCTGAAAAATTAACTTAAAAAAAACATTTAAGAAATAAAATCATTTTCTCTTTAGATTTTTCCTATCAAACAATCAAATAATTTTCATCTTTCTTTCTTCTTCCAATTTCCTCTTTACCAAACAATTGGGATCTGCTTGTTGAAAGAAAAAAGAGAGAAATTTTGATGCAGAGGAGGAAAAGGAGAGTTTTTTTTTTATATAAAAAATATTACTAAACAATTATGTATGCTTGAGAGGAGAAAAAGTAGTCATTTTCTTGTTTGATTCACAAGATGAGTTTTAAAAATTAATTTACTTTTGTATATCCTTGTAATTTTAAATCTCAAACCATAAGGAAATTTTAATCCTGTTGAAATATTTTAAATTTCTTTCCCCAAAATGAGGAAGATTTTTGTTTCCCTCTTAACTCTTACAGTAAAAGAAAGAATTTTGTCCCCCCAGTAGTCTCCCTTTCATTTTCTTTCCTTCATTTTTCTTCCAACCAAATACTATTTTAGAGCTAATACATTTATAGATATAAATTTCTCTGCCTATGGTTTAATGAAGTTGAAAATTGCTATTAGATGAAGGACTTTCCTGTGAATATCATGTTTATGTATGCATCTGATGCACCAAATAAGTTCCCGTTAATAAAGGAAGGATAAATTTAAAGAGAGAAAAAAAGTGACAAAAATACTTACTTGATATTTGATTTTAGACTTATATTTTGAGTATTGTAAACATGACTTTTTCTACCTGTACTTACAAGTAAATTACAAATTACAAAAAGTAATGACCAAAATAGAAGAGATGAATTTTATAAGAATTATTTTAGTTTCAAAATGTTAATCTTTTCTTTCATTTTGTTTCTACGGCAAATTCAAGCCTCGAAGTCGAAGATTTGCAACAAATATAGGGGGTGGAAGCGACAATGGGTAAGGAACATGAGGAGGATATCTTCGAGATCATTATAGTCATCGTCATCAAGATCTCTTTAACACCAATGTTGTTCTTATACACAAGAAGTTGTCACTTGATATTTGTATTCCAATATTTCTTCCTCCTCCCCTTGGAACAATTTGGCTTTGGCTCTGGAGATGTAGACGTGATTCATGGCAAGGATGTTGATGAGGATTTAGAATAGATTTGTGGTGTCAAAGATGTGAGATCAGAGCGAAGTTGTGACGTCAGAGTTGCAACGTGGGAGTCACGACGTTGTGCCAAAACGCAGAGCCATGATGTCAGAGTTGGTATGGTGAGAGGGGGTGGTGACGGTGGTTTCTTAGGTTTGGGGTTTTCTTTTGTTTTGAGGAGTTATTTTGCGTTAGGAAGATGGAAGGGTGGAAAGGTCAAACATGCCAATGGTGTTGTCACCATGATGGGTTTGGGATGTCAAAAGATACCGCTGAAATGCCATCGAAAATCACCTCCAGCGATGATGAATAGTGGTTGGTGGCGATGAACAATTGTTGGGGTTGGGGAGAGAGTTGGAGGTGAAATAATCAGACATGTAAGACACATACTCTATTTAGATAGATTAATCTAATGTCTAAAATTTATCAAGGTGGTCCACCCCAACCTTTACCTGCAAAATAACTTCCACACATTTGAGAGAGAATTGATGACACATGTCACTTTTATCTACAAATTTGACACCGTTCATGTGTCTAATATGCAATTAACTTAGTTTTCCTTAGTTTAAACTAATAACAATAGTAATATATTTTAATTGAATATTTTTTTTCTTTTCTTGCCTATTAAACAATTTAAATCCAAAAGTTTTATTTTTCCTTTATTATATTCCTTTTTAACTAAACACCCTTTTTTCTACCATATCCATATTTTTTTTTATTTTCCTTCTCACCTATTTTCCTCTAATTCTTCATTTTACTTTCTCACAACCAAACACACGGGCACTTAGTGATCTAGGTTGTCTAAAAAAAACACTACAAAAACACCAATAGATTATTATAGGTGTTTTTATCAAACTCCATAACTCTCCGACATGTCAAGATGGATGTGGTTAAGTGGAATCCCGAATTTCATACGTCGATCGTGAGGGATGCCTTTGACAAGAGGGGTCCCGAATTTTAGACTTTGATTACATATTATTGCTCAATAACTTCTAGTCTTATAATCAAGGACTTTAATTACAATTCAATTTAGACGTGAGTTATGTGTCCTTTTATAACTTTTTTTTTTAACTTTCCTATTACGTTTCTACTCCATGAAATATTAAATATTTATTGTGATGAAGACTTTTAAAGAGGTTACCCGACCAGGCTTTTAAAAAGGTTAGGCCGAGCCAAAATAAAAGTCTTTGATAGGCTATAGGCCAGGATCAGGCCTCAAAGATTCATCGTAGGTTAGATTCGGGTCTTTCAAAGTCTGGCCGGACCTATTTTCACCCCTAGTCATGGACAATAATAATGATAAATAATCATTTTCGATCCTCACAAAATAGATTGTTGACAAATTCGTTCTTGAAGAATAAATTTTCAAATTTTAATCCTCAAGAATATAAAAGTAGGACAAATCTAATATGGGTAGGGTATTGTCATATCAGAATAATTATTTGAAAAATAATAATTATTTACCCTAATGGGAATAGTAACGGCAGCATGATGTAGCAGAATAAAACGGGGGAGCGTGGTGACTGGTGAGTGATCGCGGTTGATAAAAACAGATTCCCGCTTAATTGGTTGTTTTTATTTGAAAACGAAAAAAAGAACAAAACATCCCTCCGACTCCCCCGTTTGAGATCCAAACGCAACTTTCAAATTTTTGGCTCGGCTCCGCCAAAACACCTTTCCCATCCCTCACTTCTTCTGGTCTCATCTCGTTTGCCATCTTCATCTATGGCTTCTTCAGATCCTATCCCTTCCCGTCATTGCACTTACAACCGCAAGCAAAAATCCCTCGGCCTTCTCTGCACCAAGTAATTATTTATTCTTCTTCTCCTATCTTTTTCCTTCCTTAATTCAATTTCCGATTTCACTTTTCTCTCTCTTCAATGCAGTTTTTTGAGTTTATACGATCGAGGGTCTGTTCATCTGATCGGCCTCGACGATGCTGCCATCCGATTAGGTCTTTCTCTTCTCATCTTCCTTCTTTTTCCTTACTCTGCTTCGTCTATTGTCCCATCTACACTTTGTTTTCTTCTTCTCAGGCGTTGAGAGGAGGCGGATCTATGACATTGTTAATGTCCTCGAGAGTATTGGGGTATGCACATTTTTTCTTTAATCTTCCACTTATTTGTTTTACCTCGATTTATTCATTCTGATCCGTGCGCGTGTTACAGTTGCTATCAAGGAAGGCGAAAAATCAGTATATTTGGAGAGGTTTTGTCGCAATTCCTCACACTCTTCAGGAGCTCAAGGTAAATCTCGTTTGTTTTAACTCATGATTAGCAAGCTGCTTCAAAATCTAAGGGTGTAATCTTTTGCTTATGGTTTCTCAGGAAGAGGGGTTGAAGGATAATTCCAATTTCTTGCGTGGTTCTGGAAACGACAACGACAAAGTGAGTTTGAGTTATGCGCCAAATAGTGAAAGTGGCTGGTTTTAATATTTCGGAACAATTAGGTTATTATTTTAGTTTGGGAAGTTAATTTGTTGTTGACGGCGTGTTTTAGGTGTCCGACGACGAAGATGACGAGGAAACACTGTCTAATCCCGCTACTGGAAGTCAAAGCGACAAGTTGAACCCTAATTCTTCTACTCTTACTAAATCTCTGAAAAATGGCAAGTATATTCTAAACAAAGAATTAAAATTCAAGCTTTGTCTTTTGATGTCTGAAAATGCTTTACTGTATATCCTCATACTCTAATTCTAATTAAGATTATTTATGCGTTCGTTCCATATTATTTTCAAGAAACGATTTTTCGTTTTTAATAATTTTATATGTTTTCTAAAATGCACACATTTTTTTCCCCATTTATCAGTTTGCTCAAGGTTGAATATTTTTTTTGTTGGGAAATTACATAAACACCGGGAGCTAAGTTTTTAGACATTTCTAGATATAACATGCAACGATATGATGTGCAAGATTCAAAAGAAAATTGACATTCAATTGGACCGGCAATTTTATATTAAAACTGTTATTATTAATTTAATTATGATGGTATTTTCATTTTAGTTTTTCTTTGTTACTGGCAATTTCAATTATTATTATTATTATTATTATTATTATTTGGAAATCACTAGTTAAGAAAATTGCAAATCTGAAGTGTGGTTTATCTTTGTTGCTGGCAGCGGAACCAACTGTTGCATTTTGGTTAGTACTAATCCGTGCTTGTAACTTTTCTTTGTGAAATGGCTGTGATAATTACAAAAACATTCGGGAAAATGTAGTTTCCCAATTGTAGTTTTTGCAAATGTGGTTTATAGTGCTGCTTCAAAATTTTGCAGAAAATCGAAGGGAAAAATCTCTTGCTCTGCTTACCCAGAATTTTGTTAAGCTCTTTGTCTGCTCTAATGTGAGGGTTACCATAAGTTTCCTGGACATTCCAATTTCATGTATCTTTTTATTTGCCGTGTAACAAGCTGTTATGTTGAAAATTAACAATGATGACTCTACTCTACAGGTGGAGTTGATCTCCCTTGACGAGGCTGCAAAATTGTTACTTGGGGATGCCCATAATACTTCTGTAATGAGAAGTAATACAATGATTAATGTACCATGTTCTTTATCTGTTGACAAAGGTATAAACTACTTACATTTTTTCACTTACACTCCGATATGGCCTTGCAGCCAAAGTTAGACGCCTATATGACATCGCAAATGTGCTATCCTCCATGAATCTTATTGAGAAGGTGATGCTCGCCAATCTTTTAATTCTTATTTATGTGCATATATGCTTGTCTTTGTTTTGTTTAATATAAGTGTGTAACTAAGCATATTCGTTCTTCTGATTTTACAATTTGACAGACCCATACGACAGATACAAGAAAACCAGCATTCCGGTGGCTGGGTTCTGAAGGGAAGACATGGAATGAGACACTTCACAAATCAAACCTGAACGAGTCTAGGAAAAGGGCTTTTGGAAGTGATATCACAAACATCAGTTTTGAGAGGAATAACGTGGAATTGTTCACGAATGGCGACTCAAATCCGAATCCTAAGAAGCCAAGAATGGAATATGGCAGTGGGCTGGGTCAGGCAGATGAAAACAATTTAAAACAAGGCACAAAACAAGCTTCAAAGAACTATCAATTTGGTCCTTTCGCTCCGGCTTGTGTGCCCAAAGTTGGAGCCTCTGAGAATAATAATCTGAAGCAGGTGCATGGCTGGGACAGTCTTGCAACTGCAAATAGCCCTCAGTATCAAAATGAAGGTAATATATAATATCTAACCTTTCCATGACACAGGCAGATATAAAATGTTTGGCATTGGTTGTTAACCCATGTTTCTATTTTTACGTAAATGAATGTTTGGAAGTTTTTAGGAATTTGTTGATAAATTATCTTGTATTTTCATTTTTTTAATATTTATTTTGTTTCATCTCATTGTTCACCCGTCTTTCGCCCCCATACTACAAACTAACTTGCTAATTCCCCATCTTTCACCTCCGTTGTGCTTCTCTTGCATAAATTGATTGTTTGTATAGTTAGGCGTGCCTCCTTCGTGTGATTTTCAGAGCATTCTTATGCACATCTCTCTTCGAGCAAGCGATAGCCAGGTTGCATGCATTTATTGTTGCGTTTTCTGCATACGATTTTCGTACTGAATAGTAACACTGTTTTTGTCATAGCTGAGGGATAGGTCAGCTTCCTCCAACCGTTATCCTACGTAAAAAACTGGTTCTTAAACATACGAACCTCGTAAGAACTGGCGTTGGAGGTGCTCTAAGCCTCATTTGACCTCTATTATTCAGTATTTGGTGCAGAAAATTCAACCAATCTGATGTCCGTTTTACTTGTGAAACAGCCTTGAGAGAACTGTACTCGCATTACATGGAAGCATGGAAATCGTGGTACTCAGAAATTGCTGGGAAGAGGTCATTACAAATTTTGTAAATGTCTGCCAGTCGAACATGTTTAGGAAGATGGAGGATGAAGGAGAAGGAGGTAGGTGAATGGCTGGTGCCATGACGACTCAAAAGGAGATTCTCAATTTTTGATTTTTTTTCTTTAATTGAATTTGGTGGTTTCTAATTATCAAGGAATTGTAATTTTAAGTTTGAAACAAATATAAATAGTTTCTAAGTGGTAACAAATTGTATCATTAATAATTTAATGAACACATTATTAACTGATGATAAAAATCTAACTAAACTTTTCAAATGTTCAAATGTTAGGGAGCAAATGTTAAAAAAATTATTAGCAAACCAACACAAAATTTGACATTTGACTATATATTAAAAATAAAAAAACATATTTAAACCTTAATTTTATAAACCTACTTACAAGTAATTGGGGTTTTATAGAGGTGACATCAACAAGAGTTACATATTCCTTTTTTTTAATATTATAATTATAAATTTTATTGTAGCCTTGATAAAAACTTATTTGTTTTTGCCTTTTTTATCTTTACTTTTATTAATAAGATTATGTGTTTTTAGATTTTCATTAGGAATTAAAATGAAACAATAAATTTCATTATTTTTCCTAACATAAAAATTAAATGAAAAACCATTTTCTCCAACAAAAGCCAACATCTTTCTCATGAAAATCAATGTTTTTTTCCAAAGTAAACATCATTCCTTAAAGGGAAATTAATCATCCTTCTATTGAATGACTGGTGCTATCCCATTAAACACCCACACCTTGAGATTATTATTTAAACATGACAACACGCCGTACACTATAATGTAAAATACACACAAAATACTATTCATGATATTTATGGGAATCCTTATTGTGCAAGGAGCGTGTAAAATGGCATATCTTCATTGTTAGATAACTTACCGTTGTGTATTCTCTCATGCATAGAGTTTAATTGACATGTCCAAAATCCCCAATAAAATGACTTAGGTTGTACTATTCTTACATATTTTTGGGACTCGATTTGCATTTAAACCAGACAAGGGACTAAACCAGACAAGGGACACTTGCTAGTAAAAAACATTTCAGTTTGACTGAAGGGTTGGACATTTTTTTCAATTTTAAGTCAGATCTATTGATGCATGATTCGTAACTTAAGCGCAAGAAATGCTTCAATATAATGTAATGATGGAAGTCTTCCATGATGAAATTCAAACATTAGAAGCATGTGGTGGAGCCAACCATAAACAAATCAAATAAAAACACTACCAACATAATCTTGACTGCAAAGTGCAAACCATTTCAATGTTATACATAGACATCATGTCTTCTCGACTTTGGGGTCATAATCGTAATTTGATATTACCCACAACTTATTAATGTTAGCTTTTGGATACCTATCACAGCCTTGAAGGAGACTGGTACCAGCCCCACGGTTCATCAGAGATATATTGGGTCACTTGCTTCACACTCAAGTAATTATCAAGTCCCCTGAAAAAGTTAATAAGAAAAATTACTCAGAAGCTCAAATAAAAGCTTAAAAGTTTTTATTTTCCACACCATATCTGAGAATGATCGAGGTGAAGGTATGTTTTCTCTTTTGCAATTGTGCGTGAGTTTAATCTACTGTCTCTGTGACCCTATTCATTTTTTATGCTAGCTTCAAACCAAAGGAACGTGACAACTTAGAATAAATTCACTCAAATCGTAGGTGACTTTTTTATTATTAGTTTATTAATTTAAATGTGTCAATGCATCACAATCCCTATGATTTAAAATTACTCCAACTAAAAAGTGCAAAGCTGCACCAGTGCCACGATGTTACACAGCTTTATCGACCTTTTGATTAAATTTGGTTGTACAAAATCTGATGGTCAACAAACTGTCAACGGTTGAGTGGTACAGGAGCATTCAACAATCCATGGACTTCAACTTATAAATGTAAGTTTCTTTTGCATGTTAGACATGATATCCAGGCAAAGAGAAGAAAGGTATTTGAGGTTACTTGCATTTGTTAATTTAGGAAATAAGGACCATACCATTCTCCTAATTCACGACCAAAACCACTGCGTTTAATGCCTCCCCATGGGGCTTGAGTGAAGCATGGTTGAGAGCAATTAATCCACACAATTCCAGCCTTAAAAGCCTGCATTGAAGCAAGATGAACTATTTAGCTGCAGAAACAATCCAATCATTTTTTGTTTTCTGTGATAACCTAGGATTAGTCTCACCTTAGTAATGCGCTCACATCTTTCTAGATCATTTGATATTACAGCAGAACCCAAGCCATATCTGTGGAAGGTTAAAGTATATAACTTAGATATCAAACCAAAAATGAAGGGAAATTTTTTTTTACAGAGGAAGTTAATGTCGCCAGTTCACAGAAAACATCAGCTCACACAGTGTCATTTGCTAGATCAATAGCTTCTTCCTCAGTGCTAAATGTTTTTACACAGAGAACTGGTCCAAATACTTCTTCTCTCCAAATTTGCATGGAGGTAGTTACATCAGTTATGACAGTTGGTTCAACAAAGAATCCCTTCTTTAGATGCTGCCATTGAATTTCAGAAAGAAAAAAAAAATCAATTCTCACAACAATTGCAGAAGCACATAACCAAAACACACCTTCAAAGAAATTATAAATGTATAATCATACCTCTGGGCGAGACCCACCAGTCAAAATGGTTGCACCCTCACTCTTAGCATTTGAGATAAACTTCAATATCTTTTCATACTGAACCATATAATATAAATATTAGATAATCTTTGTTCAAGAAAAATATGCTTATATCAATAAGATGTTTTAAGTTATAAGAACAGAGAGAAAGCTAAATCATAGGAACATATACAACAACCAGGAGAAGGTTCCTTCTCTGACTCCTTCTCATAATATATATATAGCCAGCCAACCAATAATTCTTCTAAGGAAGCTTATGCATTATTCCATACTACATTAAGCTTGATCATAATTCATAATTAATGATGATATCATATTAATCACATTCTCATTTTGAATATTGAATAAGGGCATTTGAACATACCAAAGCATACCTGCCCTTTACTTTAGAAAGAGAGTAGGACGTAAATGCATAAGATATACAGAAATGAGAAACAGAAAATATACCTGTCCTTCACTAACAATAGGGCCTAGTCTGCAACCTTCTTCCAAGGGATCAGAAATTTTGATGTTTTTGACCCATTTCACAATCCTATTCAAAAATTCTGTTGCTATACTTTCCTGAAAAATGAGAGTATCTTAGTTTTTGAAGATAAATGCCAACATAATTTCTATCAAGGTGCTGAAAAAATTCAACCACAGTTGAAGTTAAAGAAGACAAAACTTGCATGTACAATAAGGCGGGAAGTTGCACTGCATATCTGACCATTTGTCCAGAAGCAACCAAATATGGTCCATTCAGCAGCTGTTTAAATCATGGAGAAAGGATCTAAATCATGCAATAGGAAATAGATGAAAAAAAATTACTCATCCTCACTCAGTATTTAAGGAAATGTGATTTTGTGATGCAAGTAGACAAGTGCTGTCCATAACTAAATCACTATACTTGCGAAGTCACTGACCCTTGTCAAGGTCAACATCCTCAAAAACAATGATTGGGCTTTTCCCACCAAGCTCTAGTGAAACAGGCTGCCAAGAAACCACACATTTTATGTTAGAGTGATTCATGAAGAAAACACAATTAAAACATGTAAGGGGAAAAAAAGGGGTTCCTATCTCTTTCTGAGCATGCCTTTATTTGTTCTTTGTTCTATCAAAACAAATGGAAACACGAACTGTTCATAACTTACAGATAACTGCTCAAAAATACCTTGATCAGCTGAGCTGCAGCTGTCATAATTTTGCTCCCAGTTGCAGAGCTTCCAGTAAAGGCAATCTATTGGAAAAATTACGGCCACAATGTCAAACTAGCATTGCAAACTCAAAGAAATCTCAGTAATGATACACGCAAACGAGGTTTTTCAAAAACAGCGCGTGGCCGCAATTTTGGCTGGGACATAAAGTTTTTTTTGGCTTTCCGCGACCACAATTGTGACCACATGCATCTGTTTGTAATTGAAGGATTGACAAAATTGCGACCGTGACTGCAATTTAAAACCTTGTGTGCAACAATGTGAGACATAAAAACAAGATATAGCCCCATACAGCTTCAATTCTTTTAAAAATTGAACCTTGTCTACATCGGGATGAGCTGCTAAAGGAGCACCCGCTTCAGGTCCTAATCCAGTGAGAATGTTCAACACGCCAGGAGGAAGCCCGACTTCTTTGCAAATTTCAGCGAGCTCCAAACATGTCCTAAAAATTGCACACAACAACACATGACAACATAGAATGAGAAGAAACCAAGCAACGAACAAAACAAAACAAAGAAGCAAGACAGCAACAGACAGTCATGGAGAACAAAAACATACACAGATGCCAACTCAGAGGGCTTCAATATTGCAGCACAGCCGGCCGCCAGAGCAGGAGCAACCTTCCACGTAGCCATCAACAGAGGATAATTCCTAAAACGCCATCAACAGAGGATGATGATTCACAAATGCAATGCAATGATTAAAGTAAAGCATCGGATTCAGTTAAAAAAGAGCAGAGAGAGAGAGAGAGAGAGAAGGAGAAGGTAGTACCAAGGAGTTATTAAAGCAACGACTCCAATCGGCTCCTTAAGAACATAACTCTTGAATGTGTCCATGGGAAGAGACACATGAGCCTTTTGCTGTGCGTCCAATTTTTCAGCAAGGTCAGCATAGAACTCAAAGCAACCAGCAACATCGTCCTACAGAAACAAATAACCGAACACACAGTGATACAACTTTAATCGGTGTTTCTTTGCTTGCAATTTAGGGATGTGAGAGATTACGATGTCCCAGGCGGCTTCATCGAGCGGTTTTCCACAGTCAATAGCTTCGAGTTTTGCTAGTTCAGGCTTTTTCTCGGTGATCTGCGAGGGAGGGAGGGAGAATAATGGAAATAAGGAAAAGAGCGAAAATAGAATAAAAGTGAAATAAGAGGAACCTTGGCAGCGATGGCGCGGAGGTAGCGAGCCCGAACGGAGCCGGAAGCGGAGGCCCAATCGGCGCCCTTGTTGCGGGAGAGGGCAGCTTTGGCGGCAGCGACAGCGAGATCAACGTCTTCCTTAGTAGCTGCTGGGATATCCCCTGCATTGAGAAGACAAGGAAGGAGATTGAGATTGAGATTGAGATCTGATGAGAGACAGAGAATGGGAAAGAAGAGAACCGATGATGTGTTGGGTGGAAGGGTTGATGATGGGAATCCGATTCTTGAGGACGGGGACTTTCCAGTCTCCGTCTATGAATAACTGCCGATGGGGAATTGGGATGCTCATCTTGTCGTCAAAGGAGAGATGACACTGCCTGCAACTCACCCTAACTCAGCTAGTCCAGTCTCTCCTTCTTTATCCTAAATAGAATAGTTTATCGTTAAGTTGCAAAGATAAAGTATGAATTTGTCTGCAAATTTAATTTTTATTTTTTTCATATTTAAAATATTAATTTTCAATTTTTTTTTATTTTTCAAGATTAATTTATCAATGTCTCACATGAGATGTAAGTAGGCATGAATCATCTCTGAACTCGAATTAATCCAGACAATTTGAATTGAATAATTTTTGAAATTATGTCATATTTAGACTAAACTAATCAAATACGTTGAATTTTGGATTAGATTACAGATTTTAACATTTAAATCCCACTGATTTAGTTCGTTGACTTGCTAATTTGTATTAAATTATTATTATTATTATTAATATATCTATATGTAATTATAATATATTTTCTAAAATTTTTAAAAAATCAAATAATATTGAGTATTTGATTACATAGACTTATTAACTTGAATTGAGTAAATATTAGTGCATTTTTAATCTTCAAGATCAAAATGATAAGAATTTTATTGATTAAAGCCATTTCAGATAGGTTTCTAAAAATATTTTAGGTTTATTTATAAATAGTAAGCATGACAATGTCTTATTAATTATGATAGAAAAAAGTGTTCATTCTCATTTATTGAAATTTTTTATCTTAAATATGATATGTTTAATTTTTTCTCTCGATAGATATGAGTAAGTAGAGTGAAATAGGGTGTGACAGTATCACAATTTTTTTAATAAAAAAATCTAATAAGAAATAATTGTTTTTGATTCATTTAATAAAAAATATAACTTATAAAGAATATTACATTTTATAAAAAATTGACAAAATTAAATGTTTTGATATGTTGACTTAACTCAACCCAATCTAAACTATTTACAAATGTTTGGATTGAGTTTATTTTTTCGTAGAAAATCAACTAAAATCAACCATTTAAATTTAACTGGGTTGAGTCACAGTTTTTACGTATCGAATCTAAACCAACTTGATTACACTTGCTAGTCTCATGTTTTAAGGATAAATTTAATTATTTTCTTAATAAATTAACTTTGTTGAAAAATAAATTAATTTATATTTTCCAAATACACTATATACACTAAGAGCCTGGAGTAGTTTTTAGTTCTAAGTTTTTAAAAATCAGTTTTGATTTTTTTTTTCTTTTAATTTATACTTTCAAAATAAACTTTTTTTAAAAATTCTGTATCCTTTAAATTTGAATAAGATATATTTGTTTGATTGTGGCAATCACTGAAATAGTAGTCACAATTATGATAACAATCACCATAATGAAAACAAAAATAATGGTTACAATGATATATTACGCTCTCAATAATGTGTTTTCCTAATATAAACATGTTCTATTTTAAAAGTTACATGTAAAATTATTGTAGAACAGATTATTAATTTTTTGATCAGGTACCTATTATATTTAAAACAAAGAAATTCGTTTAATGCTATTTCTTATATTTTTTTTATCGATCTACTTGTAAAAAATAAAATGTTTCTATTTACTTATTCATTTACAAGTTTAAGATAACATTATTTTTTCCTTTTATTTTTTATTTTTCTTTATAATTAATTTTAAATTATTTAAATAATTATCATAAACAAAAGATAATTTTTAATATGAATATTAAGAAAATAAAATGATTTTAATTTCAACAAAGTTATTAACTATATCTTTTAATTTGTGCATTACTATCTTTTAAAAGAAACGAAGAAGCTATTTTCATTTAAAAATTCATTTCTTCATAATAATTCCTCTTTGTCGTTGCATTCTTTTTCCTTAGCACAATTGACTAGTAAGATGAATAAAGAGTATTTTTTTTTTAAAGATGGTTCGGGTATTTACCACATATTTGTCCTCATTTACAAAGATAGATTTTTTTTTTCTTTCTAAAACAAAGATAGAAACATGTTTTTCTATAACACAGGATATGCTTGCCAGAGAGGATATTATAATTAATTTCTCGAGATACTAAAGTTTATATAAAAGAGTTATCATTTTTTAACGGATCTCTCTCTCTATATTGATTTCGAACCACGTATTTAAAAAACAACGCTATCTATGACTATGCACACTATCATAATGATAGAAATATGTTTAGTTTCGCAAATATACGCAACCAAGGAGTAGAAATGGACATATGAACTTATAATTTCATTGAAAAAAAGAGAGCATAGTTTGTTTCTGTGACTACTTACTTCTTTATCAAAAATTCATATATATCGTGAGGACTAGTTTTTCATCCTCTACGGAATTTCGACTGCAATGTGTCAGGGTTTAACCGTGAAACCTCAATCGACAATGATTCTGACATTTCTGTGATTCAATTTTATTTTTCTTAGCACATGGTAGATATGTGCATGATAACTGATAAGTTTGATAACGAAGTTAATGCCTTTCTTGCACTTTAATATATCAACTAGATGTACTGTAAAATTGAATAGCTAAGAAATGATATATCATATATGCCATTTTAATTGAGTAGTTATATATAGTAGACTTGCTCTAACACGCAGCAGTATCTATGTTGAATTAGTTTTGTTTGGCACAAGCACATGCAGGACGGCATCTCTGTCTCTCGCCTATATATAGATCTTGAACCTACTATACCCACCAATCTTTTTTCCAGAACGTGAAATACACTAATGGTCCCCATCATCTTTGTGGGTATAGACTGAACTTGAAAAAATCGATTTTAAATGAAATTAATTTTAATAGAATTAAATTTTATTTTTTCTTAGTTCAACTCTATCATAATTCTTATGTATCATATTTTATCATGATTTTAAAAACAATTTAAACATATAAAATTCCATTAAAATCAAAATTAACTCATCAATAATGATTTTGGAAACTATCCAAACACACTTTATCCTGCCTATAGCCTAGTATTATAAGTTCACTCACAGATTCCAACAGAGCTAGAGGACACATGGCTTTTCTTTTTCATATGTTTTTTCTTATTTGTTTTGATGCATCTGAGATGAACTGTTAAACTTTAATTACAGCCACATCATTTAGCAATTATGAAGTTAAGCAATACAGTATGTAATAGTAGGGACTAATTTTCTATTAATTATGGAAGTGAAAGCACTAAAACTCAGTTTTTTTTCCAGAAACTAATGGAAAAACAATGCCAACAATGGTGAAAGAGAGGTGGGTAATTAGTATTAATTACAATGATACTCTTATGTTTAAATTAGTGTATAATACAAGTTTGTGTACTAAGGAGTGCTTGTTTTAATGTATAATATTATATTTCTAGGAATCACATGCATTCTCAAAAATATTATATGAACATGTTTTATTGAAATTTAGTAATTTTAGAAAACAAATTAAAAATTGAAAAAATTAAAGTTGAAGAATAAGCTTGAAAAAATGAAGTAGAGACAGATAATTATTGTAAAAAAATGACTTCTATTCTCGTAAAAATATAAGATACTCGTCTTTTATTATGCAAATAAAAAGTTAGAAAATGATGAATATTCTACAGTACTGAAAATTAACAATTCATGAGAATGCTTTTGTTTTTTCAAGACTTATACAAATATAAAAATGCGATATTTTCAAGTTTAGTTTTATAGAATTTTTTTTATACCTTAAAACAAATGCAACCTTGGTGTTTCTGTCGTTAGTCTCATAATCAAGGTATTTGGGTGGTGCAGTCATGAGATAAAATTTGTGAGCGTAGATCCCTTTAACTACTGCATATTTTGGAACTCTTATATAGCATGTGCATACCGATGATGCTCTAATAGGCTACAGAGAGTAATTAGCGAAGTAGGCCTTTATAAAATTAGTAAAATATCATATGAAAATATTTCGAATCTATTTTTACAAAAATTTAAATATGTTTTTTTTTCTTATAAAATTAAAATGTTACTTTTTATTAAGAGTAAGGTTCAGATAATCGAACTTACGTGTATAACTTTTTTACATAATTATATGTCTGATGTAAAAAAATATCACATTTTACTTTGATTATATATATAATGATATAAAAAGTCATCATCGTAGGTTTGGATTTATTTGAATTTACATTTGAATAAAAAAACATACATTTTAATTTTGTGGGAGTAAAAAATGTACTAAAAATTTTACAAAAATAAATTTTGAACATTTTTATATTTATGAGGACAAAAAACATATTTTAACCTTATAAAAATAAACATTCTACAGGTTTTAGAGGCTAAAACTTTAGGGGAGTTGATATTAACCCCTTAAAAATTGTTTTTGGTCCTATTATCAATGCATAAATACCAAAATATCTTTTATTTTATTTCCTCCAATACTAATCCCTCTAAAAAATAAATATACAATCGAAACATAGTTTTATTGTGATCTTCGTTGATATACACAACATAATCATATTTTCGTCGTGTATTTTTTATTTTTTTAAAAAAATACACAATGGAAATACAATTACATTGTGCATTTCAACCAAGATCACAATAGGAGTGAGTTTTCTTTGTGTTTTTTTTTTGTTTTTACATTTTTTATTAATTATACATGCAAGTTACATTATTTAAAATAATTAATTTAATTGTGATATAATTTACTATTTTTAATAGTACTCAGTATCTTTTTTAATTAAAATTAAATTAATTAGATATAAGTTATCATTTATAAAGGTAATCAAATTAATTATTATAAGAATTACCTCTATGATATTAATTTATTATAGTTAAAAGAGTAATTTATGATATCACTAATTTAAATTTAAATAAGAAGGATAATTTATGTAACAATTAATTTAATTATTGTTAAAGAAATTAATATGTGTCGTTATTAATATAGTTTATAATAAAATTAATTAAGTAAAAAAGATAAATTATTTTTATAATTAATTTTTTCATGAAAAAATATCGGAACCATGATTTGCAAAATTTTTGGCACCCTCTTAGTACAAGAGAGTCATAATTCTGCTATCTTTGCAAGAAAAAGTATTTTTGGAATTTAAAAATATTAGTAGGGACCAAAAGTAATTTGGTTGGGACCAATAATAATCCCCGAACTTCTGATTACCCACGGCCCAACGTTTGGTATTGACTGTCGTGGGCTCTATTGGTGTTTGGGCACATGATGGAGCATACCACCTGTATGCCTCAAAACAAATTTCATGTAAACCTCTTCCTATTTGTTGATTTTGTTTTTATATGTTCGAAATTGAAAATAATATTAAAAATTTTATAATAAACATGTATCCTTGTTTAACTAATTAAACTAAACCCTTTTAGTTATTTGTTGAGTTTTATATGATTTTTACTTAATAAAAAAAATCGGTAACACATCTCTAATAACTTTTTTTTTGGGTTTCCTATAATATCTTCTCAATTGATAATCTTCTAGCTCTAGGACACCATTGGCGCTGAAACGAGAATTTCTCCCACAAGAATATCTTTTTTTTTTCCCATACAAATGAATGACCAATGATATGGGTTCTTTTACAAGGATGGTACCTCCGTTCTAGGACGCGCATTTTTGTCTTGCTCATATAACAAGTTGCATCGGTTCAATCACGTATACTATCAATTTATTTTAGACGACCATGACAAGGGTAAAGAACTTTGAAGAATTCAAACCATTCCCATTTGCAGAGTTTGGCTTATATATCCTTTATGAATTATGATTCATGATCCTTGTCAAAACACAAGCAAAATTAAATGCAATCTTTGAGTCTTAAAGACGGATGACGTAGAAAATAATGTGTAAGCTAACATATATAATTAAACTTAACATAACAACTATGAAACTAATACAGATACACCATATACATGGATCACATATACTTAATTACACACTACCAAGAATAAAGGAATTCAAAGGCCAAACTGAAGACATAGACACGAATAAAGAAAAACAAAAAACTGAAAGTAGCATGTAGTTTACAATCAATGTTTCTGTGTGGCTTTGGAATACTTGGTCTTGATCCAGTGGAGGCCAACGGAGGTACCATCCTTCAACTTCTTCACACCGGTGGAGGCCACTGCTTTGGTCTTGCCAAAACCCTCACCGAGCTTTTGCTTGTATTTGGCGGTGTTGTCGTTGCTGTTTTTGTTATTGGAACCAACCATCACAGGGTCTGGCCCATCATCCCACTGATCAGCCCAGGAATTGTAGTTGTTCCCATCCATTAGAATTTTGAGGGAAAGGAAGTGATGATCAATAAGATATAAGGGTGTTTAAGGCTATAGAGACCAAATTCAATGCTTTTTATAGTGATAGACGCTTCTACTAGTAGTTGATCATGAAATTAACCAACTATATATCCAAGTGCATTAAGGGTCTTAGGTTATGTAATCGTGTGCATTTTGGCGCGTGGAATCTCCTTTTTATTTGTTATATAAATTGCAATAATATTTCGAAGAAAACTAATAGTTTATGATCCATCGTAAAGGATTAACAGGGAAATTTCACGCGGTCATGTTCAACACTGACGCCTGGAAGGAACCTTCTCCTAAAGAAGTTTATTTGACCAAGTTAGAAAATAAAAATCTGCAAGTTTTGGATCAACTCCGTCCACGGCTGCGCTTACGTTGCAAATTATTTGTTTTTTTTGCATGGTTTTCTCACATGCAGAAGCTTCGAGGACCATCTGGGTGATTTAACTACGGTCATATTCAACAAAGAAGTCAAATAGCACCACCCAAATAAGAGAGAGAGGATAAACTATGATTACGTATACCATCTGGGTATATATTTTTCAATTAAGCTGATAACCGTTCCCACCAGAATGGATTTTTTTTTTAAACCAGCAAAAATAAATTTTATTTAAACGAGGGTGAAAAGATTACTCGCTCCAACCCAAATATTCCTCCAGAATGGATTAGTAGACCTGAGTTTAATTTGGTGGTAGCTAAAGATGCTTATGATATTGCGCCTTGTAGGTTGTAAGATATGGTGCATTACATTAATAATCTCAGTTAAATTTATTGATAATGAAGCTTTTTTTTTTTTTAATCTTTTCACTTTTTTATTCGGTTGCCATGCTGCTTAAACACAAATTCTATTTGACTTTTTCTTTCCTTATTATGTGATTTTGGTGGTGGGTGAAAATAAATTCGACTAAATCTATCCATTAAAATTGAAACTTCTAATTATTGTGACTTTTTTAAGTTGTTTTTTTGGATGATTTCGGTTGTGTTTTAAAGTAAAATTGATTAAATTTCTCCATTGACAACAATGTTTCTTTTGATCATTGTGCCTTTTTTATCTTTTTATGCGATTTTGTTGTTGCATGAAAACAAACTGGACGAAATCTCTCAATTGAAAATGAAGCTTCTTATTGTTGTAACTTTTTCACTTTTTTGGGTGATTTCAGTAATGGGTTGAAGTAAACTCAATCAAATTTCTTCCTTGGTAATGAAACTTCTTTTGATAGTTGGATTTTGAGTGGTTTCAATAGTGTGTTAAAATAAACTCAATTAAATTTCTCTATTGACAATGAAACTTTTCTTGATTGTTATGGCTTTTTTACCTTTTTACATAGTTTTAGTGGTGTGTGAAAATAAACTCGATTAAATTTTTTCATGTAGTGCATTAAAATAAATTTGATAAAATCTCTCCATTGACAATGATACTTTTTTTTCGATTTGACTTTTTCACCTTTTTACATAATTTTAGAGATTCCGGAGGAAAACAAACTGAATTAAAATTTTCAATTGATAATGAAGTTTATTTTAATCGTTATTTTTCTTGTTAACTTTTTTTACTCAATTTTGGTAGCACGTGAAAATAAATTCAATTGAATTCTCCATTACAAATGAAACTTCTTTTAGTATTGTGATTTTTTCACTTTTTTAAGCAGTCGAAGGAAACCCACCACACAACCAAACATGTGATTTTAGTTTATCATTAAAGTTTTAAAAATGTTGAGAATTAATGTTAGTTGATACATTAATATTAAAATGTGGATAAAATACTTTATACATTCTTTGAGATTATTTATAATTTTAAAAGAAAAAATTAAAACAAAATAGGAGTATAAAGTCCCAAATAAATGCACAAATCATTATCTAACTCTCAACACAGTTAGAACCAATCAACCAAATATCGCCTTTTGAAGCAAATATCTCCTATCGCAAGCAACAAATCAACAATCCAATTGTTTAAATTGGAGAATCACATGTTGTGAATCTGCTAACAAAAGGTTAATCTGATCCAATAGTTGATAAAATCGCAAATGTGATTACAAAGAATGCTTTCTAAACCGTGAGAATGACTTTCTCTCTTATTCTGTCTCTTTATGAATTTAGTTAATTGCTGGCCAACTGCCACAATACATGGTCATGGTGTCTGGGAAGAAACTTGGGCTGCGCAACTGCTACAATAATGCAGTCTAAGGTATAAAGAGTATGGGACAATCTAAAAAAAACATGGAGGCTTTTGTTTCCTACACATTCAAGTTGCTTCTTTAATGCCTTTTTTTGGCTTTCGGAATGACAAATATGAAAGGTAAAAAAAAATATTCTGGAAAGGATGCAAGAAAAACCTTAGAGGTGCAAGAAGCAACAACCAAACGTGGACTATAGTATGAATTAAGAAACTTGGGCTAAAAAAGAAAAAGGTACACCAACCAGCTTATATGTCGTCAAAAGCAAAAAGAAGAAAATCGTAGAATGCTTCTTCTTGGGCCACAAAATTTGTTTCTGGACCAAATACAATACTATTATACCAATCCTAAAAAATATATAATCTTGCAGTTCTTTTTTTTTTTTTAATAAACAAAAGTTAAAATTCAATTTTGGTTTTTCTACTTTACCCAATTAATAATTTTAATCTTCAATTTTGTCTCTATTTATTTTTTATATTTTAATTAATTAAATAACTTTTTTTGGTACCTTAAATGAACATGTCAGGACTAAGGTTTAATGGGACTAAAATAAAAAATAAAACTTATATAAAATTAAAGATTTGACCAAAATTAATGATTTTTAAAAAATTAAAGGACTAAATGTCTCTATTTTAAAATAAAAGGACAAAAATTACTAATTGAATAAAATAAAAGGACTAAAATTATATTTTAATCTAAAAGAATTAAAAAAATATTAAAGTTGACAGTGTTAGTTGGAGTAGAATAGAGCTCGAATCCGTTAAACAAGGTCTCAAGTTCGAGTTGAGTGAAAGTAAAAAAATTGGTTGAGGAAAAAGATGCTACTAACAATGGTTAACTAGATTTTTTGATGGATGGTGACATTGCTTCTTATACAAAATGGGATACTTTTGCACTAATACCAAAAAAATAAGAGGTAAAAACAAATTTCATATACAAAAATAGTGATAATAGAATGGTCATTTCAATAATAGAGTGTAAATAAAGTCATCAATTAATTTTTTATAAAATAATATTTTTTCTTAATTTTAAATCATTGATTTTTTTAAAAATATTTTCTAAATTCATATCTAATACCAAATTTTAATAAATCTCATAGAGGGATCAATTCCACTAACCATTCTAATTTTAAGGACTAAATTGGTAATTATATACATGAAAAGAAAGAAAAAAAACACTTTAGACATTTAAATAAAACTAATCAACCTAATTTAATACATACTTTCTATCATGTGAATTATTTTTTTGGTATAATATATCTTTGTTTGATTGAAGAGTATTTTCAATTTCTATAGTATGCATATACATAAAATACATTACACTACTAGAATATAAGAGAACCCTGAAATGCATATCTATTTTATATTTGAACTCAATTACTTAGTATAAATGAAATACTTTAATTCAATAGTTCAGAAATTAAAAAACCCAAGTAGAAAACAAAATGGATACTTTGATCCCTTAACTCAATTTTGAATATCCCTAGAGTCCACTTCTTCCCTGTACTAGGAGGGAAAGAGAAAATGAAAAAATTACCATCGAAGCAGCCCTAACAAGACTTATTATGTCCATGTAAATTTTGTCTCCTATCTCTAAAAATATGAAAGAATTATTTAATTATTATTCAAAAAAAATTCTTCTAATATTTTCTTTTGTATTATTCACTAAAAAGACTATAATAATAGTGGAATTGCTGTTAGTAAAAAAAAAAGATTATGGGCTAACACCATTGAAGAAAAACATGTGAATTTAGTACAACATGAAATACATACTTACTTTTTAAATTCTTTTTTTTGTCATTGTAGTGTGTGACTCAAAATCACAAATGGTACAAGCGAAAAGACTTTAAGAGGTGCTATCATAACTGAATTCAGTTATGATAACTGAATTGGTTTTGGCACCAAAGCATAGCTAGAGTGTTATACATATATATCCTTGATCATGTAATTGGGTGGGTGGTTTTTGAGAGTGGCTGAAAAATAGAGAAACTGAAAAAACTGCAGAAAAACAGAGAGTTCAATAGAGAAAGAGTTAGGAGATTGAGAGAGGTTTTGGAAAAGAGAAACCAAGAAAGATCAAAGCTATCTGCTGCTTGTATTGAACTTGTAATTTCATAATCAATGTGATGATGAGGAGTTGCACTTTCCCGTGAATGTAGGCACATTGTCGAACCACGTAAATCTTTGGTTCTTGCTTGCTGTGTTTTCTATTTTTTTTCTTTTTTTTTTATCTCGTGCAGGTTTAAGAGTTGCAAAACTGATTCAAAGAACCAACAGTTATGTTAATAATTGATGTAAAATATCTATTAATTTTGTTGATTATTAATCTTTGTTGGATAATTTGATTGAGTATTTTTAGTTTAATTTTCCTTCACAATCTCTTTTAAATACTTTTAACTACTTAAAAAGGATATTGATAATTTTCTAAATATAATAATTTTTAAATATTTTTTCAATGAATATTTTAAATACTTTGTTACATTTTACCTTAACAATTTATATCTACTTATAAATAGATTATGTTTTTTTCATTAAAATACGTTTTTATCTTATATTTTACTTCTTTTTTTTCGATGGCACCTTCTTTATTAAATTCATAAATACATATATTTAACTTATTTTATATTTTTATTTATTTAATTTTAATGTATATACACGGGTGATATACAAGTATTGCTTGAAGAACAAAATCAAATATAACACACCGACACACATTTCTTCCCCATTATGTCTGAAATTCATTGAACCCCTAGGGTGTGTATGCAGTGCTGTAATTAGGACAAATCAAGCACAAATAGAAGTTGCAAGTAAGATTCAACGTGTCAGACGAAAAATCGACCTTCACTTATAAATGGTGGGACATACAAATTGAATGGACGACCCCAATCAATATTGGATCTGTTCCAATGGGAGCAAAGGGCGTGGAAAACGGAAACTCCTAGTATGAGGGTCCAAATTAAATGAGTGTCCAGTGGTTATGACTTATGATTTATGAAGAAACTGACCATAAACTGCAAAGGATATGGGGCAAGAAAATTCAATGACCAGTTGAAAAAGAAAAACAACGAAAATGTTTGATAGAAATCCAATATATTATTCAACATTTAGAGAGGGAAAAAAAGATCAAATTATAGATATAATAAAAAGAGATAGATTGAGGGGAAACAATATTAATAAGATGTGTAAAATAAATGATAGTTTATGTATGATTGGTTAATAGCCAGGGTCGTGGGTTCCCATCAGAGGTCACTATTATTATTATTTAATTGATGCTTAGAATATCACTTAAGGAAATGAAAGTCATTTTATAAAAATAAGTGTTGTTAATATATTTTCATTATAGTTAATGTCTTATCCATTTCTACCACCAAGTACTGGCCAGTGAGATCCTTACTATTATTGCGGTATCACATGTTCTTAAGAAACTAGAACGTATACATATTTTTTTCTCAAGAAAAGTCACATATATGAAGGATTGAGTGAGACATAAATGAAGACAAGCAGACAAGCAGAGCATGCATGGATACATATGGGGCCAGGGGCTAGCCCAAGCCAAATGGATCGAGTTGACCTGTCCCGGCTAGGGTTCTGATTAATAAATTTTTTATATTCTTTTTTCTTTCTCTTTTCTTCTATGAAAAAGAAAAACAAGCCAGCACTTTTTCTTCGCAGTGTCAGCCGTAATCACCCCATCAACCAAGACACAAAAATGAAAGAAGAAAAACATTGATACGTATATGACTCCAATTGTAAGCATATTTAGATGATTTATTGATTTATTCTAAAATTATGCTTAACAGTAAAACCTAACATAAAATTTTATATATAGCGTAAAACGTTACCTAAATATACGTACAACATCTATTTAAAATTAGGAAAACAATAAGATTGTACTATTTAACACACTCTTTTAAACATATTTTGTTGAAATTTATTTGAAATCATAAAATTAAGTGGATCTCACATCTTATTTAATGTTTCTCTCTCATAATTTTATAGTTTTTAATACATTTTAATTAATAAAAAATAGTGTGTTAATGATGCTACTCTTAAAATTATATTAAATGTGGGTTTGTATTAGGGTTGACAAAATTAATTTAGAATTGAATTAATTTTATAAAATTAATTTTGGAGTGATATGATTTATGTATAAATATTTTTATTATAAAATTAAATTAAAAATAAAATTTAGTATAAAATTTTAGAACCAAAACAAAAATGTCACTCAAAGTTACTTCAATCCATAGTTAATTTTGTATCTAAAATTAATTTTGAATTCTTCTCTAATGTAAAATCAAACTTATAAAATATATTTAAAGTTAATTTTACACTCAAAATCAATTTTAGAAAGACAAATCACATGTGAACTTAATTTCGTTGTAAAATCTATTGGTAATAAGCCTTTTTCTTGTAGTGACACACATTAGTTGATATTTAACTGTGATGTAGATGATAATCCAATATGATTTGAAAAGGGTGTATCTTACTCATGTTGCCCAAAGTGTATGGGACCTGGACCATGAGTAAAATAAATGGTGTAATACTGGAAGAGACACAAAGACAAGTAGACTCGAAATCCTCCACTATTGGTGCAGCCATCACAAACCTGATGTCTTTGCTGTTCTTTTCCCATCTTTTCCGCTACAGGTCTGCTTAATTTGTTTGTACCTTACTCCATCAGTTTCATCATTAAGCTAGCCAAGTCTCTAAATACAAAAATATTGCTTAATAAATTAAACCAATGCCTACTTAATTAGCTTGGGACATCAAGAAATAATCAAAAGGGTGCCTTCATAGCTTTTCATTTTATTTTAATATTTTTTTCTCATTATGGCCGGATCACTATATGGTTGTTAGCTTATCTATCCTCAGACATATCGATCAGTCTCTGTCTATGATAACCGACAAATTTCTTTCATTCATTTTTTTAAAATCTGGAATATATATGGGAATTTAATACTTTATTTAAGGGATAAGATTATTGATGAATCAATGTAACACTATTTTGGTAACCTTTCTTTCGTTCATATGGACTAATTAATCCGGGCAATTGATTTCATGATTTGCTTTCCAGCACCAGCAGCTGCTAGAAAAGATGATGGTAATGGACACCTGATTCTAGTGCACAATGTATCCATATAGTCACTGACAGATCATTCTGCACAGATTATTTTATGCGGTTTGTTGCCAACTTGTCGAATTTCAAGTGGAATCACTTACTTGTACTTGGAAAATAACACAACCTGACACCAGCCGGACCTCAGTGTTGGATGAGAACTACTTTTGCTGAGATTAGCAACAAACAAGGCTAAAATAATTGAAGTTTTAATTAACTTAAAAGGGTTTGTAATATATATACATTTTCTTTTGTTGCAAATTCTCATTTCATCTGTTGCGCATTTTTTTTTTCTTTCCAAATTCTCGTGTCATCATTTTTACGCAATTATTGCGCGTTTTCGATTCAGACACGTGACTCCTTTATTATGGATGAACAAAAGTCTATTAAGGATTGACCCCAACTTTTAATGACGAAAGTAGGCCTTCCTTACCTAACAGTATGGAGCCCGTTAATAACTTCAAAGCTCGCCTCATGTTTCTCGACTTTCTTGTGTGTTATTGTTTTGCGAAGTATATATATACGTGGATACTTCAAACCCAACAAAGGTATTGATACTTGAATGAGGTTAAACCCCACTGTAACTCATTAGTGCAATTAATATATGTAATTAACTCTCTTGAAGTACATAAGAAATATAATATTTCATTATTTTTTGCTTTCACTTTTTCCTATATACCTTTTGAAAATCAATAAGACACAAAGAGTAAATAAAAAATATTTTCTCTAATCAGACAGTCCAATTAATTAATCATTAGTTAGAATCGATTGACTCAAGTTTTGTTCAAATGTGAAAAATAATCTATTTAACAAGAAAATCTATTTAAAATGTGTAAAATTTTCAATAATAATCTCTTACTATGACTAAAATTAGGTTTTAAATCATGAATTCAAATAAATTAACTTTGCAACCCCAAATCATTATTTTACTCTTTCTTTTTGTGAAAGTATATACTAGGTCATTATCAACTACACATTTATATATTAATATGTTGTTGATTCGAGTTAAATTTCTTAATCAAAAGATCTTGAATTTAATTTTATGTATGAAAAAATTGATTGAAAAAATACTCTACTGAAAATCGTGCATGGTCAGTCAAATTATTCAATCAAGATTAATAATCAATTATCTTTAGTTATGATGACTCAAAATAATACTATATACAAATTTATATAGGAAATCTAATTGGACACGCCGGATTTGGTTTATCTACAGACATGAAACACGTGCACATAATCCAAATGAAAATTATTATATTGCACTTTTTTTTTATCATAATTTTCATTATAAAACTAAAATTCAAATAATGACTATTGGATGAAACAACTGCACCTTGTGTATGTAGTTTAAAATTTTCGGCAGTAAAGAAGACTTTGATGTTTGAACACTCGTTTTAATCATGTATGCATTTCTGTAGAAATCATTGTCTTCTTTCCTATTTCTTCAATTGAATCATTTTTAACTCAGTCAGTGGTATAAATCTGAGGAGTATACATAATTGCAGTATGACAGTAATAAAATAATGAAACATGTCGATTTAATAAAAAAAACAGTTGACAGCAACAGAGAGTCTTACTCTGAGTTGAAAAAGTGGAAAATTTTACCAACTTATAATCAACAATTTATCACTACTGTTCAATTATTAAAAGGAGAAAAAAGAAAACATAAATGGATAATATATATATATATATATATATATATATATATATATATATATATGATTAAATTATATTTTTCTTCTTTATAAATATAAAATATTCATAACTTATTATTGTAAAAAATTTAATATATTTTTTATCATCATAAAATTAAAAGATTATTTTTTCAGAGATTTGGACGTTTGAACCTATGTCATTGTTTTTTTTATAATGATTATATGCACAACCAAGTAAGTTTTAATTTATTGGAAAAATGATACATTTTATGAGAAAATGAAATACATATTTTTTATAGCATAAATAGATTAATCTTCCCAACCCAAGGGTTAGGCTAGGTAGTAGCCATTTATATGGCTCCATGGCCCCCACTCAACAAGCTCTAATGGATATAATATAACCCTACACATGTTGGAGGGAATCTCTCTACGTACCCAATACCGCCAAATCAATTTTGTTCAGCATTTATATAAAGTCAATTACCCCCCAACCCTTTTGGCCACACCCTCATCTGATCTCTCCATGGAACACAGCGCATCCTTCAACAATAACAGCCTCTCTTCACAACGCAGCCTCGCTTCAGTCCCTTCCCTCAACTCACACTCTCACCTCTTCATTCCTTCCACTACCTCTCACTCGTGCCTCACCACTCTCAAACCCCACACTTCCTCCTCCGTATACATCTCCTGCCTTACCCTCGCCGGCAACTTGCTCTACACTGGCTCCTCCGACAGAGAAATCAGATCCTGGAACCACACTCATTTCATCCAAAAACCAACCACCACCAACAACAACGTTGTAATTGCAGGAAAAGGTGCTGTGAAGTCCATAGTGGTCCACTCCGACAAACTCTTCACCGCCCACCAAGACAACAAAATCCGCGTCTGGAGAGTCACAAACCTCGAACACGACCAGAACCAGAAGTACACACGTGTGGCCACACTCCCCACGCTCGGCGACCGCTTGACCAAACTCCTGCTCCCGAAAAACCAGGTGCGCATTCGCCGCCACAAGAAGTGCACCTGGGTTCACCATGTGGACACCGTCTCCTCCCTCGCACTGTCCAAAGACGGAACCTTTTTGTACTCCGTTTCATGGGACAGAACAATTAAGGTTTGGCGAACCAAAGACTTCGCGTGCTTGGAGTCCGTGCGCGACGCGCACGACGACGCCATCAACGCGGTCGCAGTCTCCTACGATGGGTACGTCTACACCGGATCCGCGGACAAGAGAATTAGGGTTTGGAAAAAACTCGAAGGGGAGAAGAAACATTCACTAGTGGACACGTTGGAGAAACACAACTCTGGGATTAACGCGTTGGCGCTTAGCGCCGATGGCTCTGTGTTGTATTCTGGTGCATGCGATAGGTCAATATTGGTTTCGGAGAAGGGTAAAAATGGTAAATTGTTAGTGGTTGGTGCTTTGAGGGGGCATACTAGGTCGATTTTGTGTTTGGCTGTGGTTTCGGATTTGGTGTGTAGTGGTTCGGAGGACAAAACGGTGCGTATTTGGAGAGGGGTTCAGAAGGAGTATTCGTGTTTAGCTGTTTTGGAAGGGCATAGGAGTCCGATTAAGAGCTTAACTGCTGCGGTTGATCGTAGTGAACAAGACCCTAATTCAGAAGAACCGTCTTTTCTTGTCTATAGTGCCAGTTTGGACTGTGATGTTAAGGTTTGGCAAGTTTTTGTTCCTCTTCTTTCAACTTAATTTTCTCTTATATATATATATAGTGATTTTATACGATATTTTTTTACATGTCAAAGTGAAAGATAGGAAGATTAGAGAGAAAGGGATAAGATAACATAAGGAATTGTAAAGAAAAAAAAAAACCAGAGTGTGTGATATGGGTTGTTGTATAAATGCAATATTTTTAGAAAAATGATATTTGAGCATTTCTTTTTATTTCTTCCTCTACTCTCTTACTTATGTGAATAATCTTAAATTTTAGGCCAGAATTCTTCATGGGGGTATTTACTGAAAGAAACATACAGATTTCGTAAAGAAATAACCCATATATTAATATTATTTGTATTTCTTTATTGTGAATGGATTGACAGTATTTCTACAAGGGTTAACGTATAATTTTGTTCAGAACCCTTTTTAGAAAAAGAAGTGACAAGATATTTTGTGGATAGATCCGTTAATGTAGTAAGTTGTAGCTAGGACTCCATTAATGGCGCAGGGAGGAGAAAGGGACAAGGTCATCTGTAGAGCATTTTTCTTCATTTTTTTTCTCTCTTTGATTAAGCAAAAAGAAAAAAAAAGAAATATATTTCTTTGATTCAAACATTCAAACATAATGTACAAACCAATCCCACTTAAGGTTCCGAAGAAAGGGGAAAGAAAAGCACATAACACGTGAATTCATGAAGCGGCTATATATAAATATAATAAAGTGATTACAGTAACTATTATAATAATTATACCTTAGTTTAAACATGTAATTGGTAGGAGTCAAATTTGATTTGGTCTCTTTAAGTAGTGATTTAAGTGAGAGTCTGTAGATGAAAAAAAATAAATATTATATTTTTTTTAAGTACACTCAAAATTTCATTCTTTTTTTTAAATTTTATTCTCTTTTCCACACCGTCACACACTTCTTTCCCCCCTGCGATAATACATTTCTTTCTTAGGCAGCAAAACACTCTCGTCTCTTTCATTAGAATTGTTCCTTTCTTTCACTCCCCTCATGACCTTCAATTCAATATTTTACTCCAGTTTTTCTTGCTTGCTTGGGATGTTTGTGCTCCCTTTTTTGTGATTTATACATAATTAAAAGAAATAAAATTATGAACAAAAAAAATTAAAAATTAAATTCGATAGTGATATTTTGAGCATTCATTTTAAAATTTTAAAAATTATTTTTCGGAAGTGTTTTATATTTTGTATTTCAAAAAGTAGGTTCCAAAATACTAAATGTAAAATAGTATTCTGATAAGTAATTTCCAGAATCTTACTCTTTATATATATATATAGTAGGTTTCAAATTTTTATTTTAGATTTTGTATGCTAGAAACTACTTTCTAGAATACAAAATATAAAACAATAGTCTGAAAACAATTTTCCAGAAGAATAACAATAGGATAGTTTGGGTATAAAAAATATTTATAATGTCATGTTGAAAGAAAAAAAATAGTGATATGTCTAAGATAATTGGTGTTGTATTGGACTCCTAAGAGTGTTGCCTCTAATATGCATGATACTCTTGGAGCAATTATATCCCACTTAATTTGGTGTTGCGACCGGCTAATTTTACTTTTGACTTAGATATAATTCATTTTTCAAGAGTGTAGACTAACTTTCCTACTAATAGTGTTTACTTAGGCCAAAACTTGTAGTTTCAAATTATCCCAATGTTGTTTAGGCATAATGGAGTCTTTATACATTATTAGGCTCAAGTCTAGTCCGCAACAGTTGATAAAATTATTTTTTAAGTTAATATTTTTTATCATAAAAATTTAAAATATAAAATAAATTAATTCAAATAGATACTTAATTTACATATTTAAAATTTAAAAGTTAATTTTGGGTTTTATCCAATAATTTAGAATTTTTAGATAATTATTCTTTTACATTATATCAAAATTTTACGTGATTAAATAATTAAGAAACCTATATCTTGTACATTTTCCATAATTTTACGCTTAAAAGATTTAAAATTTTCATCTCTAGTATTGATTGTTTTTTCTCTCCCGCTTTTCAATGACCCATATTCGCTTTATGAGGCTGCCCTGCAAGGCTGCAACAATCATTTTCTTATTATGAGAAGTGTCCTTTCAAGTTAAGCATAAGTAGACAAAACCAGATTTCCAAAAAGAAACAAAAAGCAATCAATTTGCCTTATCCGAATAAAACATCAACCATGCAAGTTGCAACAATCGCAACTAAGAAATCATCATTTGTTTTCCTATGTTATTTCTTTCATAACTTCATTTTACGAGAATTGTGGAAGTCACTTTAGCCTTATCCTTTTTTAGTGTAGTAATTTTGCCTTAATCTGAATAAAAGTAACGTAATTTTTGTATATGTTCAAATTAGAAATGCCAATTTTGCCATCTGCGTTGGATAAAGCTTTTATAGATCTTGTTGCTCATTCGGACTTCGGAGGATCGATAGACGATAGGGGTATGGATTGCTTATGGATAAGCAATTTGTTATGTCCCAAACCGAGCAAGAGTATTGTGCGAGTCACCCCCTTCCATGATAACGGGTTCTAAGTTGTTCAACGATTGTGGCTACTGGCTGCTTATTCATAACATTGGAGTTGGCCTCTTAGTGGTGCATGAGAGATGCCTTTGTACGTGTTAACCATCTTGTTAATGAGAAATTCACGGAGGAGAATTTATTTCTCACAAATGATGTCAATGTTTTGTCAAATTGAAAATGTTGGTTCCGTCAATGTAAGTCGAATGGAGCTTCAATGGTTTTGGACAGTTACTCGAATGGTGATCACGGTTGGACAAATGATAGTAGTGGAGACCTACAAGCACTCCAATACTCAAGGAATAATAGGTCCACTAAAGTTGTAACATTAGAGTCAAGAGAGCATACCGGGGGATGTGCATGCTTAGAATATTTAACTATTTATAATAAAGAGATTACGGGACATCTGTTTTGAGCATTAGCAGCCTCTATGTTGTTTTCTGAGCATAGAAGAATTGTCCATCCTATGTCAAGGGACAATTCTGTAAATTGTGGTGATGAATCTGTTCCTAAAAGAGGGAGAAAGATTGATGTCTGTGATGCAGGGCCATAGACCAATATGTCTTGTAAGGCGTGCCGATCACAAAAAAAAATGTCTTATAAGGCGAATCTCAATCAGTCATAGTACGAAGGGAGGCAAGAGAAGAGTCAAGGTATACCTTGATGGATTAAGCCATGTAATTGGGACCTTATTAAGTTTGAGACAGACCCAAAACAATAGATATGAATGAAGATCTTCGACAGTTCCTCATCCAATGATTCACATTTAGAAATTGTTTATTATTACTTTTCTAATGTATAGGTGCAAGAAGACAAAAAGCAACTTTCAAACTGAAGTATAGAGGACCAAATAGTTGGTTTGATCCATTATACACAGCTTAAAAAGTGGCATGCAAACTTTAATTGGATGGTTACAAGTTTAGTGCTTCATTATCATAACTATCCTAGATCCATTCGAAAGGACCACGCACCAAGCCCAAAGAGTACTGGGCGTGAGAGAGTGAATTAAAAAAAACCCAAGTCCCACATTGACTAGAGATAGTCTCAAGATAAAGTTTATAAGATGATGACAACCTCCACCCTATAAACTAGCTTTTAGGGTTGAGTTAGGCCCAGATTTTTTTTGGGTCTCAATCTAGAATCTTATTAATTACTTTTTATTAGATTTTTTAAAGAATTTTCGCAATTTAAATGCAGACAACATAGCAGTCATTTTTCCAATGCCTAGACATTTATACGCGGCATCTATAAATCATCATAGTTATGTTGTTTATTAGTATAAAATCTTTGACAATGGATGTGCGCAAACCATTTGCCTCCTGATTCCAACCATAGAGAAAGAGCAAAATGTGGAATGCATACATGAAACGCGAGGAGAGGAAGATAAAGACAGCTAGCAGTTTCCATGTCGTTATCTATACAATTATACAGAGGCAAAAAATATTGTAAAGCCTAACATATATGCAGGCAAAGTGGCATCATAGAAAGATAAATTCCGAATAATGTCGAATCAGTAGAAATTATCAAAGCTTAATATGAACTAAAAACCTAAACACTGGCGCACATTACATTGTTGTACACAGCTGGCCTCTCTTGGTAGCAAAATGTTTCAAGTTGGTTCAAGAATAGTGATAGGAATGGCAAGAAAAAATAAATAAAATAAAAGCAGCCAACACAATTAGCATCAACTTGGTTATAATGGCTCTTTAGCTGGTGTACCTGGATCACGGGGATATTTCATTGGGGTAGGACGATCCTTTGAACATACGACAGCAGTTCGTTGACCATATGGACTTTGCGATTCCACTGGACATGACAATATCAATTTAAAGTTACTTCTACAAGCTAAATCATCCACTTACGAAAACAGTAAACTGAAATGAAATTCATACTCTTTCAATAAAATAAAAATGTGTACCCAAAAGAAAGAGAAAAAATCAAGAATACAAGGACATAGCCAGAATTGAATATTTCTGGAAATATAAGAATTAGCTAGTACGCATGATAGGAAAGGCCCAATAGTAGAAGACTTGATCGTATAAAGCTAAATAAAAATTAAATATTATACGGTGTTTGGAATGGCATCAAATAAAACATTGCATTGGATAAGAGAATTTTCTTATATTTAGTGACGCGCATATAACGGGTGGATAGGATAAAACACTTTCGTTTTTGCAAAAAAATATTCACTTAAAATATACTATATTTATATAACTTATGTTATACAAATTTTTGGAGAAATAAAAGGAGTAAACCTCTAAATTAGTCCTCAAAAACACACCGATTAGGCATTTAGGTCCTTGAGATTTTAAAATTTCTTCATTAGTTGTACCTTTGCAAAAAATCATGCATTTTAGTTATTTTTCACTGTTGTTTAGCACTAAAAAAGACTAAAATTAATATCATTTTACAAAGTTGAGCACTAATAGAGTTTTTAAAATCTGAGGGACTATGCAGTAAAAAAAAAATCCGAGGGACTAAAATGTTAACGGTTAAAATTTTAAAATTAATTGTCACTTAAAAGGAATTTGATGGATAGGGCTGAAAAAAAAATCCAAATATATAAAATCAGTCCATATCCAATCCAATCTAATCCACTTTAAATTCATTTAAATGGTTTGGTTTCATATTCAAATCTAATTTTTGAATTTTAAATCCAATCCAATTAATTGGACATGGATTTGATATTTGATTGGATTTTAAAATCCAATCAATTTTTGGGACAATGATGGCTAGATTTTTTTGGTCAATCTCGTTTAAAATTATTTTGGACAACGCCAACTGATGATGTTTTAAAGCCGTAATCGATTGAGACTATTTTTTTGTTAATGTCGGTCAGGGTTTTATCGGCCAACATTGGTCGGAACTATATTTTGGTAGATGTCGTAAAAAATTTTTTTGGCCAACATCAATTGAGGTTATTTTTTGGTCGATGCTAGCTAGGATATTTTTTTTTTTGCCGATCTCTGTCATGATTATTTTTCTGTCAACGTCTGGTAGGTTTTTCGATCGACATCGACTAGGATTTTTTTGGTCGACGTCAGACAAAATTTTGCTGATGTCGGCTAGGATTTTTTTGGCCGACATCAACCAAAAATCATCATCGACCGACATCGGTAAAAAAAAACCTAGCTAACATCGGCCAAAATATTCCCCTAATTGACATTGATCGAAAAAACCCTAGTTGATGTCAACAAAACATATCTCTAGCTAGCACCAACCAAAAGAAATAGTCATGGTCGATATTGGCCAACAAACCCTAGCTGACGCCAACAAAAAATAGTTTCAACCAGTGTCAACAAAGAAACCTAGTCAACATCGACCAAAATATAGTCCCGACTAATGTTGGCCAAAAAATATCAATGACCATCATTGACAAAAAAAAACCTTACCGATGTCGGCCAGAAAATGCACTGATTGAAAACCAGTCACGGTTAATGCTGATTGAAAACCCCTAGCCGATGTTGGCCAAAAGATATTACCGACTGACATTGAGTAAAAACCCTAACTAACCTCAACAAAAAAAAATCTTACCTAAAATCGACCAAAAACATCCTTGACCAACATCAAATGAAAATACACTGCTGACGTCAACTAAAAAATAGTCTTGGTTGACATCGGTCTAAAAATGTTTGGGCCGATGCCAGTCCAAATTGCCTTAGTTGAGGTAGGTAAAAAATACTCCAACCAAGATTGATTGAAAATAGTCTTGACCAAGGTCAATTGAAAATAACTCTTAAATGAACAGGTGCTAAGTTTTAACTTTTTAGCGCTTAATTACCAAAATTTGTAAAAAATAAATAAAAAATCCTTATAACATTTAAGTGGATATGACCAAATCCATCTCCACTTAAATGAATTGGATCTTAAATCCAAATTGTTTTTGAAAAAAATGTGAATATAGATTTAAGATCCAATACATTTAAGTAGATATGAATTGGAAATAGATTAGATTCTTAAAAATCCAATCCATGTCCACCGCTACTCAAAAAATTGATCAAAGTCACAATATATTGTACAAGCACCCTATCATGTGTACTACGGCGAGATAAATCCCTAACAGAAGGAGAAAAGGAGGGAGGGAACAATGGTTGATGCTCTAGTCTAGGTGTGAAATAGCAATGTGTGAATTTAAGTTTATGGTCTCTTGGGCATAAGAATTGTGTATTTATGGTATATGGGTATCAAGTTTTTGTTTAAAGAAAAGCTTAGATCAAGTTCTTTGTATCCTTATTCCTTATCAAGTTCTCAAAACAAATGATGGCACAAGGATGTTCTTTCTCATAATAAACAACTTCCATTAAATATGTATTGCAGAATTTCAAATAAACATCTACATGTCATCATTTGATTGGAGAGCTAAATGACAAGGACATAAGAAACTTGATCTAAGTTTTGTCCGTTGTTGAATCTAGAATTACTTGTTAATATTTTGTAGCAACTTGGACTTTGTTTTGTTGTGAGGGATTAAGGACTATGAGTTGGTTTCCTTAAAGAGACAGATACATTTTGAACTCGCCTGTGAAATTAAATAGCTTATGTTAACTCCATTCTTCCTATCAAATTTCTGCAACAGTTCACTTCAATGCCAAAAGTTCACCTATGCACCTGGATACAGAAACGCTTTTTGTCGAACTTCTTCATTTTACTGGTGTGCCTCCACCAGTCATGGAACATCAGCAACCATAGCCACTAACATTTTCTTTAAGCTCTATCCCATTTCCAGTAGAAAAGAGTCATTACTTGCTTAGCTCCAGCATACTCAACCGAAGAGGGTGTGGGAAGGGGGTATCAAATTCTTATAAATCAGTGTTACAGCTTAAGCTTGTAATAAAACAAATCATTTTACATGATGGTTAGTGGCTTAGTGCTGTTGAGCAAGGAAACTATCAATGTGTCCCCTTCATTCAGAATATAAACTATATCCACAGGAATACAAATGTTATTTGAATTTTTTTAACTCGGTACAAAAGTCTACATTGCAAAAGCAAAGTTTAAAGGTTTAAAGCTGTGTACCTGAGCATACTTGCAATAGAGATGCACCCACCTTCTGGATGGCACTTTCAGCTTTCTTAATTTCATCCTATCCAGATTCATCATGTAGGAAATAGAAGAGAAATAGATGATTAACAACTTCAAAATCCTATCCAGATTCATCATGTAGGAAATCGATGAGAAATAGATGATTAACAACTTCAAAAGTTCAAAACCATGGGACATGAATAGAAAAGCTACACAATAATGCAGCTTGATTTACAATGTACTTCGTACCCCATTGCCCAGAGACTCTTCGCTATGCGAAGGTATGGGAGAGGGATATTGTACGCAGCCTTACCCTTGCATATGCAAAGAGGCTATTTCCGGATTCGAACCCATGACCAACAAGTCACCAAGGCACAACTTTACCGCTGCACCAGGGCTCGCCCTCCATTACAATGTACTTATTTTAAATAAATAAAAAATGGATTCAATTTAGATTACTAAAAGAGTTTGACCATCAAAACCACTATGCAGGAAGTCTAACTTCTTTAATGATGTGCCAACTGCCAACATATTATTAAATGACAGTGTAAAAACTTTGTGCTGACGGTAAATCATATTTAAACTCAAAGAAAATAAGCACAATTGAGATATAATTTATTTATATAGTCAGTAAAATGAAGTTCTTTTTTATTAACTTCCAAGTGTATAGACACATAAGTCATTTGTCAGTGTAGTTGGCTAGTTGCAATGAATGATTGAGTTGAATGTGTGTTTTATTTGGGTCAAAGAGGAAAGAAAAACAAATTCAATAGATTAAATAAATTATTTAAGGGGATAAAACCACTAAGGGCATTATCAAATCAGCACTACAGCACGAAAATGAACTCAAACCAGAGGAACAAGCTTCTCAATTTATGGGCATGGTGAATCAATACCAATTAAATACAAGTATTATTAATATAAGTCAGCAAAATAAATTTCTAATAGCTGTTACATACCTCAGGATCATGACCCTTGGCAGCAATAAACAACCCACCGACACGAACCAAAGGAAGACAATATTCAGCTGGAAATGCAACAAGAACAAACACTAAAGCCATAGCAAATCACGAAGTGTCAAAGCAATAAAGAATTAAATCAGGAACTCCTCAATTTACCTAATATTCTCATTTCAGCAACCGCCCTGGCCACTGCTATGTCAAATTGCTCTCTGAAGCAAGGATTCTGCCCTAAACTCTGCCCTATGCACAGAACAAGACATATTTTCAGCCAGTAGAAGGTATACGGCGATTGGCAGAAGTTGTGATGCCAAAAGTAAAACAAAACATAACAGCAAGGTGAATGTCTTTAATAATTGAAAGTATTTCAGTTTAAGAACCGCATTCAATGTTATTCCAAGCTAATAATCTCCACAGTGATTGTTTTCATAAGTATAATATACCATGGAAAACCATGTTAAGTTATTCTCTCTTTTTTTTTTTCATTTTTAACGGCATTAAATAAGAAAATTATCATGCAACACACTAAGGAAAAGAATTCAAATTTGCATAGAAAAATGCATCTAGATTGTAGACTTGAACAAAACTAAGAAACATTCAGATGGAAATGGCCATTAAAAGAACAAGAGTGAATGTTACCTCTGCTCTTCCTCTTACAATTTTAATGTTTGAGGAACCGATAACACCGACAACGTGCTCCAAGAAGACGCACCGCTTGTTCATAGACTCCATCAGCGTTACATCCCACTCTATTCCATTGAATCGCAATTTTCAAGTCACAACGAACAGCACCGAACAATTAACACAATTCAGATTGTAAATACATCACATAAGAACTCACCAGGGCGAGCTATGGCCAGAACTACTCCGGGAAGGCCAGCGCCGGTTCCGACATCGACGAGACTCAGCTTATCGCACGAAGCGCTGCAGTGCGAGCGGTAACAGTCGCTGAGCGGAGGCAAAATCGCGAGGGAATCCTCCACGTGCCTCTCCATCACTTCATTTACCTCTCTAACAGCGGTGAGATTCATGCGCTGCAGTTGCAATTGCGATGTGTGAGTGTTAAGGGAGAAGGTGCGTTTGTGACGTGTGAGTGGGAGAAATTGAATACCTTGTTCCATTGAAGAAGAGTTTCGACGTAGAGATGAATCTGGTCTTTCTGGCGGGAGGTTAGGATTCCGAAGTGAGAGAGAGTGGCTACGGATTTGTGCTGACAGAGTGGTGGAGCTAATTTGAATTTCCGTGGCGTAAGGTGTTTGAAGAAAGTCCACCGAGAAAACTGTAGGTTACTGGTACTCAGCAGCATTTCCTCCCGCGCGCTTTTGCGTTCCCGCGTTTTACAACTCGTGTTGCTTATGCTTAGCTAGCTGCCTTGGGTTCAGATTGAAGTTAAAGGCCAAACTCTATTTGTGACCCATAAGGCCTTATAGCCCTGAAGATGAAGATCACAAAAACTGAAAGATAGAGTTGGGTACAAAGGAAGTTTTTAATTTTTTTCCCAAAGAATTTGAAGTTGATAATGCTTGATTTATTATTTTTAAAAATATTCTCATGAAATATTGTTTTTCACAAAAAAATTGTTCTCACGATTGAAGTGAAAATCTAACTTTTGTAAAAATGTCACATTATCCTTTTTTTTTATATAGCAATTCCATGCTAACTATATTAGCTCATTTAATATAATTATATAAAGTTTTTGAAATAATTTCTTTGATCCCGAAAAACATCTGTAAACATTCTTAAAATGTGTATGACCAACCAAATATATTTTAATCATTCCTCTAAATCATAATTCTCAAGCATAAAAAAGTTTCTTTTCAACTAAATGTTCCTTGAGAGACATTGTGTTGCAATCTTTTTTTTTTCTCACTCATCATTTTCTCGTTTATTTTGCTAAAGGATTAATTCAAAGAATACTCCCATTCATTTTACTCAACATAGAATCTGTAGCATTGCAATATCTTTATATTCAGTATCAGTATTCAATAAAATAATTGTTATGACTTAAGCATAGAAGGGTAACTCAACCCAAAAGTTTTGTTTAGTAGGTGAGAGAGCATCTTATCTTAAGTAACATATTAATTAAGTTTCTTATTCTACGATCAATATAGGAATCATAAAACCCACCCTTTCAAAAATTAAATAAATAAACCCTATTTCCCTCACCTTACACCTTTTTGCCTCCCTCACACCCATCGCTCTCTTTCTTCTCCCACTTGTTCCACACACACTTTCTCCAGCAATTGGTGGCATAGGAACATCAACTATTTCCACCTCTCAGATAGGAAAATGACCAACACTCTAACGATGTCTCATCTTTCTTGCATTCATTGATATTTAGCGAGTTGTGTTAGATTCATCAATTCATTGATATTTCAAAATTTTATTGAAACAAACTAGAGTATTCGTCATCTCCCTATCTGTTTCCATATAATTGTCAGATATGTTAAATACTCATCTTTCTTACATTCATTGAAAACAAAAAGTATTTGATAAATGATTACATTTCATTAATTTTTAACATTTTTTTAAATTTTATTTGTTGTATTTGGATCCTTTTTTTCTTTTTACATTTGATCTTTATACTTTAATACAACTTTTCAATTATTATATTCTTTGATAAAAATACTGTTATTTTGATAAAAAAAATCTTCTTATAATATTATTATTCTATCTATTTTAAATATCATACTATTTGTATTATTTTATTTTATTTTTTTAATTTTTATTTATCTTTAAACAAAACATACGAGACTTAAAAATTAAATAAAAAGCATCAAATTATATTTTTTCTATAAAATATAAACAGATGGATCAAATAAACAAGTTTTTTGTATCATTTATATTTAATTACCTACAGTTCTACGAATTATTTTCTCAAATACTTTCAACTCAAAAAGTTAGCTTAATGGATTTAAACAAACAAAAAAACTTAATTTTTTAAACAAACTTATTAAATATTTTTGTCAAACAACAAAGCAACTATGTACAATTCATTATTGTGAAAATCAAATAAAATATCAAACTTTTATACAAAAAAAATCCTTTTAAAAAATACATTAAATTATTTTGGTCCCTATATTGTAGTAATTTTCAATTGAATAGTGTGACACTACAATTTTTATAAGCATTAGTATTGTTCTATCCCAATCTTGAGAAAAGTGGAATATTTGCGAAGAGTAGTTGAAATTTCAGTTGAAGTCTTCAAAATATCCTTCGAGGCAAGTCCATGTATGATCACCTGTATTGAATAACAATAATAGAGAATATTTGGCTTCTTTATTTCATAGTCTCAAGTGTGTATTGATTCTACAGAATCAATGCTATTTAATTCACAGAATCAATGCTATTTAATTCACATAAAGCTATTACTAAAAATATAATAGACAAGGAATATTACAAAGAATATTTTATATTCTAATACACCCCCGTAGTCGAAACGGGAGGAGGACGAATGTTGAGACTATCTCTGAAGTCGCTGAATAGCTGCAGCGGAAGGCCCTTTGTGAAAATGTCAGCTATTTGGTAGCGTGAAGGAACATGTAGAACGCGTATCTGGCCACGAGCAACCTTTTCACGCACAAAATGAATATCCATTTCAATGTGTTTAGTGCGTTGGTGTTGAATGGGATTTCCTGATAAGTAGACAACACTAACATTGTCACAATATACTAGTGTGGCTTTCGCAATAGGACACTGAAGTTCTAAGAGTAAATTTCGAAGCCAACAGGATTCAGAGACAACGTTAGCAACACCACGATACTCTGCCTCTGCACTAGAACGAGAAAGAGTTGGTTGACGTTTGGCAGACCATGAAACTAAATTATCTCCAAGATAAACACAATAACCGGACGTGGACCTGCGGGTGTCCGGACATCCCCCCCAGTCAGCATCAGTATATGTGGTGAGTTTGTCAGCTGAGGAGGGAGAGAGATGTAAACCGTGAGTGATGGTGCCTTTGATGTATCGAATGATTCGCTTCAAGGCATTCATGTGTTGTGTTCTTGGATCATGCATGAAAAGACATACTTGCTGAACGACATAAGAAATATCAGGTCTTGTGAAAGTAAGGTATTGCAAAGCACCAGCAAGACTTCTATATTCAGATGGATCATGATATGGGTTGCCAGAGGTTCCACTGAGTTTTGCTTTTGTATCCACTGGAGTTGAAACCGGTTTGCAGGAGGACATGGAAGCTCTCTCAATGATTTCTTCAGCATATTTATGTTGAGAGAGAAACATACCACTGGAATGCCTGGTAACTGAGATACCTAGAAAATAACTAAGAGGACCCAAATCTTTCATAGCAAATTCGGAACTCAGTTTAGACATGATAGATTGGCGTAGAGTGTCAGAGGATGCAGTGAGAATGATATCATCTACATAAAGAAGGATGTAGGCCGTGTCATTGCCATTGTGGTAGGTGAATAATGAGTTATCACATATACTATGAGAAAAGCCCAAGGTAGCAACAAAATCAGTGAAGCGTTGGTACCAAGCACGAGGTGCTTGTTTAAGACCATAGAGAGACTTCTTCAACAAGCATACATAATCAGGGTATTGCGGATTGCGGAAGCCAGCAGGTTGGTACATGTACACGGTTTCATTGAGATTACCATGTAGGAAAGCATTTTTGACATCCAACTGATGAAGACCCCATGATTTGGAAAGAGCAATACTGAGAACCGTTCGAATAGTTGCTGATTTAACTACGGGACTAAAGGTTTCTCCGCAATCGACACCAGTCTGTTGATTCGAACCATTACCTACTAGCCGAGCCTTGTACCTTTCAAATGAACCATCAGCTTTCTTTTTATGCCTGAAAAGCCACAAACTTCGGATAACATTAGCATCAGTTGGACGGGGCACTAAGTCCCACGTCTTATTTTCAATAAGAGCATTATATTCGTCGGTCATGGCCATTTTCCAATTAGGATCTTGTAATGCATTAATGGGATTGGTAGGCAAGGGAGAAATTGAGTGTGAAGCTGATGCGTGGAGATTGAAAAGTTTGCGAGGCTTAAAAATGCCATGTTGTGCTCTAGTGGTCATTTGAGGGGAAGGGGGTGATGGTGATGATGAGCTGATTGGTTCGGTAGTTTGTGTGGAGGAAGGGACAGAGGTTGATGATGGCATATGTTGGGAGGTGGGGGTTGTAGTAGTGTAATTGGGTAATGAGATAGGTGTTGGTAATGGGGTAGTATTTGGATGAGGGGAATGTTGGTTAGGCGTTGGTGTCATGAGGGGTGAAGAGGTTGGGTCGGTGTTAAGAAATGGTGTGTCGCTTGTATCCAAAAAATCATAACTAGAGGTTGGAGGAGCATTCAAGGCAGAAAACGGAAACGTATTTTCATCAAAAATAACATGCCTACAAAGAATAATTTTACGACTCGACAACTCATAACATTTATAACCTCGGTGATTTGAAGGATAACCTAAAAAGACGCATGGAGTTGAGCGAGGCTGTAATTTATTTCTAGTTACAGAGGGAATAAGAGGGTAACAGAGACAACCAAAAACTTTAAGGTGAGAATATGACGGATCTTTTTGGTAGAGAATTTTAGTAGGGGTTTGTAGGGCAAGCTTTTTGTTAGGGAGTATGTTGAGGAGGTAAGTAGCCATCTGTAGTGCATGATGCCAAAAATGAGATGGGAGAGAAGCATGGGCCAGGAGGGTGCGAATGATATTATTGATGGTGCGAATTTTTCTTTCGGCTTTTCCATTTTGGGGTGAGGTGTATGGACAAGAGAATCGAAACGTCATTCCATTTAGTTCACAAAATTTATGAAAATGTGCATTGTCATATTCTTTTCCATTATCACATTGAAAACATTTGATTTCTCTTTCAAATTGTGTTTTAATATGAGCACGGAACTGAATAAAGATGGAATGGACTTGAGATTTATTTGCAATTGGAAAAGTCCACAAAAAATTCGTGAAGTCATCTAGGAACAAAGCATAATAACGATGTCCACCTGAGCTGAGCACAGGGGACGTCCAAATATCACTGTGAACAATATCAAAAGGCATCATAGTATAAGAAGAAGATTCATAAAAAGGTAATTTTGTGTGTTTTCCAAGAGGACAGGAATGACAAAAATAATGCTTTGGAAGCTTATTACATAAAATAAAATTGTTTCTTTGTAGAGAATTAAAAACTGGAATGCCTGGATGTCCTAAATGATTGTGCCATAATTCTTTGGATAAAGCGACAAAATTGGATGGGTAGGTAGTGGTTGGTCTTGAGGTGAGTGGATATAGATCGCCTGAGCTATCACATCTCATTAAAATAATCCCTGTCTGAAAATCCTTCACAGAAAAACCAAATGGATCAAATTCAACAGAAATATCATTGTCAATGGTAAATTTTCTTACAGAAACAAGATTTTTAATTAACTGAGGTGCATGTAAGACATTATGTAGGGTTAAGGGGTGGTGAGAATTTGGGATTAATGCATTTCCTCGACCAATAACTGGAATATTATGACCACTACCAACGATAATATTATTGCTCATATTGGAATAAGAAGTGAGATTACCTCCATTTGCAGTCATGTGAGAGGTGGCCCCGGTATCCATGTACCACTGATCATCAGGAGGAGCCATAGAAAGAGTATGCATCGCAGCTTGAATGTCGGTTGATGCATATGATGGTTGAGCATTATTTGCTGATGTGGCTGCCATATGAGCTTGTGGAGGCTTTGGTCCAAGAATTCCTTGCTGGCGAGGAGTGGACTGATGTTGCCAATTTGGCGTAGTTGGGTACGGACATGGTGGCGTGGCCCATGGTTGCCACGGTGCAGCCCAAGGTGGAACAGCCCACTGTTGTTGTTGCGGATATTGGTAATATTGTGACCGATTATTGCGACCTCCGTTGCGACCTCTACCACGATTACCACGGCCACCACGGTTGCTACCACGACCGCGGTTAGAGGCTGTATTGTCGCTGCCACGACCTGATTGGTGCTGTTTGGTGTATTGTTATAATTCTGTTGAGAAGAATTATTAACAGTGCTGACATCTTGAGAAGCGAGAAACGCAGAATTGTCTGTAACGGTTGCAGCCTTTTGCGCCTTTGCTGTTTCCTCTAAAACAATCATTGAACGGGCTTTGTAGAAGGGCGGGAGAGTTTCTCCATGTCGAATCTGTGATCCGACGGCGGCATAGGCATCTGTTAGTCCAGAAATAAGTTGCAACACCAATCTTTCATTTGATACTGGCGCACCAACATTTGACAATTGATCAGATAGTGTTTTCAAATGTTGACAGTATGATGAAGCATTAGGGAATTGTTCCATCTGCACTCGCGAAAATTCTTGTTCGAGATAGAGTGCTCTGGAATGCTTATTATCAAAGAAGATTTCAAACAAGCGGTTCCACGCCATTTCTGCCGTCGTGTCATGTTCAATGATTGTGTTCAGCAAATCATCGAAAATAGTTCCGTAGATCCATTGGAGAACAACAGCATCAAGGCGTGACCAAAGCTTGGGGTCTGTTTGTTTGAGAGATATATCACGTGTATCATCAGCAGAGGAGGGAATAATGTGATCAATAACTTGGTAGGCTCTTGCATGGATTTTGAACAATTCTGACCAAGTGTTGTACTGACTCTTTTCTATATCTAACTTAACTTTGATAAAATTGGTAATGTTGGGGACTGTGAGTGCAGGATGTGTAACAGAAGATGGTGGAGAGGGAGGATTCGAGCCAGCCATGGATGAGGAAAGTTGAATTTGATTCAAGAGTTTTTGGGATTCAGTAACGAGAATGAGGGCGGCGCTAGAGATTAGGTTTGGAATGAGAGATCAGTACCAAACTTACTGATACCATATTGAATAACAATAATAGAGAATATTTGGCTTGCTTATTTCATAGTCTCAAGTGTGTATATATACAATAGTTTTGAATCAATTTGATTCTACAGAATCAATGCTATTTAATTCACATAAAGCTATTACTAAAAATATAATAACAGAATCAATGCTATTTAATTCACATAAAGCTATTACTAAAAATATAATAGACAAGGAATATTTTATATTCTAATATTCCTATTATAGTTAGGATACTCTTTCATTAAATAAATATTCAATTAAACATACCTTTTATTTTCTAATTTGAAACCTTTATTTTAATTAAAAAAACTTTTTTCTTTCATTTATTTAATTTTTAAAAACTCTATTAATTTTTTAAATAAAATTATTTTTATTTTTTACTAAAAACGAAAGGTTATATATCGTGAGTTGGAAGAAGTGTATTTCTCACGAATAAAAGTATTAAAAACATATTGTATTTTATATCCTGTCACTCACGTGGATACGCTATTAATACAACTATTAATACAAATGTTAATTGCACTAATAATTAGTAACAGTGTAGTTTGCGGTGTGAAACTAGAATCAGCTAGCAGAATTGCAGAAAAGTTTTGGAACAATAGTCAATGCTACTTTGTCTCTTTTTTGTATCTTGCTCTTATCATCTTCCTATCAACTTTTCGACGCGCACAAGTTCGTGCTTGCAACCCATGTGCTGCCATGAGAAACCTACCTAAAATTTACTTTGTAAATATATATGTCAGAGTTTGAAGTGAGTATAGCAGTCAATTAATTTTAATAAAATGAACATCTAAGTCATTATACATATGATTGTGTTCATCATCTAGTCAACTGCTAATATTTATATTCATTGTTTCATAATGAATTGGCAAACAAGCAACGTGAATTAAGAAAATCTAATTTAGTTGATTTAACATTACGTTAAGTGGTGGACCATTCACGATGACACAAATTGCCCACAATATGCGTATATAGTTATGATTTTATGTCATATGAGGCTATTGACTTATACAAAAAAGTGCATTAATTGTTAGTGGTAGGAAAAAAAACAATTTTTTCACACCTCCGGAAAGGTATAAAGGGAGAGAGATAATAACCAGAAAATAAGGAAAAAAATAGAAAAAGAAAAAAAAGAAGAGATCATCTTTGTGTAAAATTTTAATATGAAAATTAAATACAACTTCGTAATATTGTAGCAAACAGTCACAGTTTTGTAACAGGAAAATTTTCAATGGTGTTATTGGCATATAAGTAGAAGTAAGAGAAAATTTGAGAGAGAGAAAGAAGGAGAAAGTAAGAAATTGATAAATGTAATAAATAATGAATTAGAAGAGTAACTGAATGTATGAATATAACAATCATTATTACTCTTTATGAAACTTACAGCGGAGATGATCGTACACAGAACTCTAGTACCTCAATAATTAATGCATTGTTATAGTATCAACCTTTGGTCAGGAAGATTAACAATTTAGGAGTTCAAAACATGTTGGAAGATGGGATTGGGAAATAAAATAATAAAACAGGGGACAAATCTTAGACAAATAATCTTATTTCAGTAGAAACAGGTCAAGTTTTGTGCTGCAGCCAAGGACCCATTAAAACACATGTAAATGGTGGTATTTGATTATAAGTTATCGGCATATTGTGTTTGTTGTTACCCACGTATCTAATGCTTATTGTCATCCATGTCGGCCATTCTGCTCTACCTGTTTCACCTGCTGTTTGGACCCCTCTGTGAATCATTTATTTTTAGTTTGTCAAGTGGGTAAGGAGAAGAAAAAATCCTTATCTCTGTAAATGGTTTTGTGTTTCATGGTCTTTGCACACTCCCAATGGAAAGTGGTAGTGTATTATACGTGGAATCTATATGTATTCTCTGCTGCCAGGATACCTGGGAGCCTATTCTGCATATATTTTAAGAATAATGATAAATAAATCATTTTTATTTTAAGTATGAAAAATATAAATTTGATAGGATTTATAATGTGATAAAAAAAAAGATAAAAATATATGAAAGATATTAATAAAATATTTAAAATAAAATATAATTCATGGATCATTATTCACTATGTCTATCAAACATTTTTCAACTCCATGTTTTAATTAGTTAGGCAGCACGCAGCCACGCAATAGGAATCCAAAAGTAATAGTGTCAAATTGCATATTGGTTTTAAGTGTGCCAATAAAGTGACGTGTACGTAGTTGGTCATGCAAATTTTGTGTTCAATATGTATTGCAGGGTGTGACAGGGAGCTTTCTAATTTTGTTTTCTTGGGGTTATGCTTGTTGTAAATAGGCTCTAGGTTAGCAATTTAGCATTCCTTATTCTTTAACTTTTTAGCAAGAAATAAACACAGAATGCTATAGAAAGAGCATTACAACGGTGCACAACAAATAAACAACAATAAAACAGACACACGATTAGCCATTTAGCTACACATCTAGTTATTAATCGCGAAAAAACTTGCTAGAGTGTTGGACATTTATACATTTTTTTTCTTTATAATTCCTTTCGGATTGACACTTGTCTAACAGCGACCTAAAAAACCCTTTGAATCTAAGCAGAACAATGCTGTGCAACAGAACACGTAATAAAGCAACAACTCTGACTAGATATAGCATTGGTGTTTAATGACCAGCTATAGTATAGCTTTGTCGGTTCCTAACTAACTTTGAAAAGATATGTGCACAAATGTATAATGACCACTTATCATGGGTGAGTGGGAGGGTATCTATATAAGTTTTGGGTTTAATGTTTATGCTAATTTAATATTTATATTATTTATTTTATCAAATTTCAATGAAAGGTTATAAGTTCTATTTCAAAGTGAGAAACATTAAAAAGATACAAGATGAATGGGATGATTAAAAGAAAAAAAACAAAAAAAAAATTGTGGAATCAATTTTTTATACCAACAAAATTAATAACTAATATTTATTGATAAAAAAATAAGTCACATTAATATTATTAAATGATTTAGTGAGACATCTATAAATAATATAAAACAAACAGTTTTGGTAGAATTACGTATTTTTAGCGGATATTTTTAATTAATTAATAATCCATAAAAAAAAAATCAATACGATAAATTTTGGTTTTCTATGAGTGGGAACAAGTTTATTGACCAGTATGTAATATGTGGTTCAGTAAAAAACAACCATATAATTTTCCTATGAATGTGTGCCGTATATATTTATACCAATCATGACTCAGCTCTTCTTGCTTCTGTCAAACTGGCATGTTGTCCAGCACTGGACTTCTTCTTCTCTTTAATGCAATGTCATTCTCTGGAATCCTGTACAGTAGGGTCATTTTATGATAATTGTCTCATTTCTTGGCTGTGGAAGATTATCTTGTCTTCTATTTTTATTTGAAAATGTTTTGTTTGATACAGAGAGAAAAAGAGAAACAGGGAAAATTAATTTTCTTATTCTCTTAACTTTTTTCATTTCAGTAATTTATTAATTTTTAACCATCCAACATATTAGAACATGTTTAAATTCTCGTTTAGAATGCTCCAAACTCGGTTTGGAGAGTAAACTTGGTTTCATATATATTTAACTATGAAAATGCTAAACAATATGAAGAGCAAATTCGTCAAATTAACTAAATTCATCATTGTCATTATTATAAAATACACTCATGGGAGAAGTGAGAAATTAATTATGACTAAGTCTTGAACAGAAGAATAGTTATATAGTCCATCCAGATGATCAAAGTTGAGCCAAAGGCTCTAATTAGGGTGATTAAAAAAAACATTTCATTACCGCAATCCCTTGTCCATGGTTCTTCATATTTCTTTTCACAAGAAAAGTTATTTGGTTTGGGCCATTTAGCCTTGTTTCAGATCCAATGAACTGATAAAAATAAGAAGTTAATAGGTTAGGGAACTTACTATTTTACTATGTACACCCTGAATCCCCCATTTTGTTTTTTAAATACCGATAATACCCTTTTAAGGCTATCACTCTGTTACATGCCCTTTCCTTAACCCCACCCCCTTTCCTCTTCCATAAACCCCACCCCAAAGTCTCTGCACGTTGTCCACCCCCTAACACTTAACAATTTAGGCTAACACTTAATAATTATGCATCTTATTCAACTAATTAAGTTCTCTTGATGATTAAAAAATTAATTAGAATAAACCAATAATTTCATTTTTTATGTTATCATTTAATTATAAATTATTATATATGATAAAATTATTAATTTTAATAAAAAAATTTACTTAAAAGTCATATGTTTCATGGTTTCTACTTGATTGGTAATGTAAAAAATTTAATATATGAAAATTAAACTCTAGTAAAAAAAAACTAAGATGTTATTATTGTTGCAAGCGAAAAGAATATAAAAAAAAATTGTAAAAATTGAGATGTATTTGAGGTAGGTACAGTCTTTCAATTTTTAGTTAACTACAAATTAAAAAAATGTTCAATTAGAATGACGTTGAATGAACTTTTAACTCAAATTCAAAACACTTTGAACATAGTTTTAAATTTAAAAAAGTGGTTTTATTTTTGTATTTATATTTTTAAGAAAAAATCTTTAATTTCATTATCTCTCTTATCATACTCATATTATTATTGTCAATATTATCACCAGCTATGAGCACCATTGCTATCAATCGTAACATGTTATCCCTGTTGTGTATATTATTAATTTATTTTCATTATCTTATCACTATTGTTATCATACCAAAATCATTATTATCATTAATATTATTGATACCATCACAATCAATGTTATTTTCATGATTATCAGTATTATTTTAATTGAATTGTTGTTATTACCATTGACATCATAATTGATAATATTATTATGTCATTATTAATTTGTAATGCACGATCCTTTTTTTATTGATAGATTTTTCTTCCTTTTTTATTAGGCTTAAATACAATTATGATCCTTTTTTTTTAATCTAATTTTAGTTTTTCTATTTTAAAATTAAGACATTTAGCCTTTTCATTTTAAAAAAATCATAATTTTGATCCTCCCATTTTAAAAGAGAGATATTTAGTTCTCCTATTTTAAAAAATTTGTAATGTTGGTTAAATTCTCAATTTTAAGTACATTTTATTTTTTTTATTTTGATTCAATTGAATCCTAAAATTAACATATTTATTTAAGATATCATAAAAAATGATTTAATTAATTATAAAATAAGAAATAAAATGAATAAAATGTTGAAAAATTAAATATTAAACCAAAATTATGAATTATTTAAAATTCGAGACCCAAATTATGGAATTTCTAGAATATGGAAACCAAATATTAGTATTTTAAAGTAAGGGACCAAAATTTTGAATTTTTAAAAAATATAAAAATCAAATATTTCAATTTTAAAATAAAAGAATTAAATTTACGAATTAAATAAAATGAAGGAAATAAAATTATACTGAACTCTTTACTGTGACACTACTACTGCCAATATACCATTCGAGAAATTGACACCCTTTCCAAACTATTATATTTTTACTATTTTATTTGTGCTCCCTACACTCCATACTACTTATACCTTTGAGTTTCCCTTATCCCTGTGCATTGAATCGTCATTTGTAGCAATGGAGAACATAACTGAATACAGTAATGAGAGTAAAAGAAAATTAATGGTTAGTTATGTTTGGAAGGTAGTGCATGTGGATTGTTTTATTAGGATTTTGTAAGGCTAATCTTGAGTAGACATGGATGGTGGTGCATGTTCCGTGATGCAAAGTGCAACAATTGATTCTCAAGAGGAAAGATGGAACCATTATATTCAACCGCTCCATTATTCTACTTCCTTGTCAACTTGTCATATATGATATATGACTCTAATTTGATCTTTGAGTAATATATTCAGATACTCATAAGTTATATGTTATAAATATCTTATTAATATTTCTAATTTTTTTATCTAAATTTTTTATCATATTACTTCACCAATTAAATTAATCATTTATCTTTTTTCTTTTTTTATTTCTCTCAAGGTGTGTAAACCTAAACACCTAAGGGTGTCCAAAAATTAATTATTTTCTTATATATAATTATAAAAAGATTAAATGATTTATTTAATCTTTTATCTTATATTTTTTATTCATTTTAGTCTTTTATCTCTTTAAAAAGTTCATTTGATCCTTTATATTATTTTTTGATTTAGTTTGATCTTTTTTATCTTATTTTCTTTTCGGTGTAATCCTTTAATCTATTTAAGATTAATATCATTAAATATTTAAAAATATTTTTTTTTAACAAAAAATTCATTCTTAAAAGATTAACATTGTCAATCTTAAATGGATAGAAAGATTAAATTAGACAAAAAAAATTAATAATATGAATAAAATAAACTTTTTAAAAGATAAAAAATTAAATTTAACTTTTTAAAAGATAAAAGAATAAATTAAATAAAAAAATAAGATAAATAATTTAATTGTTATAAAACACCACTTATCTTTTATTGTTTCCGGATTTTTTTTAAATTTGATAAAAAAAATATTTTTACTATTACAAATTTTTAAAAATGAAATAAGAGAAGTATACTTTTTAAACATATAATAAAAAATGAATTAATAATAATAAAATCAGTATAAA